>NC_137514.1:155000-290000 GCF_041902795.1 Electrophorus electricus | reverse complement strand
CCCCTCCCTTCCTCTGACAGCTACAACACAAACACACACACGTACACATATGCACACCGGGGGGGGTATGATCAGCTTTCTGCAGAAACTTCCATTACAATTAACATACAATATACAGAATATATACAATATACTGGGGATAGAAGCTTATGCATGCCTACATGTGTGTGTAGAAGTGAACGTATGTATTGTCTGTGTGTCTGAATATGGTGTGTGGGTTTGTGTTGTGTATGGTGTGTCTGAATGGTGCATATGTGTGTGTTTGTGCGCGTGTGTGTATGCGAGTGTGTGTGTGTACCAATTTAGCTTGCATGCCGTCCAGCAGTAGCTCAGCAGTGGGCAACTGTCTGGTGCCCAGTTTGTCCTTAAGTCTCTGTATTTCAACTCCATTAATGTTTCCATCTGACTGCCAAACTTCGGCACAGAACAGAGACACGCCCACACTGCCCTGGGGGAGGAGCTTTAATTAACCTTCCATTAAAGCATGATTTAGATATTAAATATAACGGGTTTTCCATTATAACCGGTTTTGTACTATAACAGGTTTTCCATTATAGTGGTTTTTGCACTATAACAGGCATTGCACTATAATGGGCTTTGCAATAAAATGGGTTTTCCAGTATAAGAGGTTTTGCACTTTAACAGGTGTTGCATTAAAGCAAGTCTTGCACTATAACAGGTTTTCCATTTTGCATTATTGCAGGTTTTGCACTATAACAGGTTTTACAGTAAAATACAGTTTGCACTAAAACAGGTTTTGCAATAAAATGGGTTTCACACTATAATGTTTGGCACCAACACAGGTTTTGCACTAGAACACGTTTTCCATTATAACGGGTGTTGCCCTATAACAGGTTATCCATTCTAATGGGTTTTGCACTATAACGGGTTTTGCACTAAAACAAGATTTCCAGTATAACAGGTTTTGCACAATAACTGTTTTTGCATTACAGCAAGTCTTTCACTATAACAGGGTTTCCATTATGACTGTTTTTTTTAATATGATGGATTTTGCACTATGACCGGTTTTGAACTACAATGAGCCTTTCAGTATAACTGGTTATCCATTATGATGGGTTTGCCACTTAACAAGTTACAAGCTAACAAGTTTTCATTCTTTCCTAAGCAGAGGGAAATTAGATGATATTCCTATCTGTGATAATTACCATGCTGCATGCGTGTCACACTGTCATTATTATCTGCAATGTGCACGGGTGTGAGGGTCATGCGTGTGTGTCTGAGTGGTGTACCAGTATGACACTGCCATTATTATCTGCGATGCATGCGAGTGTGTTTGTGTTTGTTGGGGGGGGGGGGGGAGAGAGAGAGAGCGAGAGAGAGAGATAGACTGTGTACCGGTGTGACATTGCCATTATTATCTGCGGTGCGTGCGAGTATGAGGGTGACGTCGGCATCCGTTGCAGAAGTGAACCATTTAAAGCCACGCAGCCGGTACCACCCATCCTCTTGTCGCCAGGCAACCGTCTCTGTGCCATTTGCTATGGCAACACAGTAATTTCACAACACCATAAACCTTTAACTTGTAAGCAAATAAGTTGTATATTAATGTTAATACAGATAATTTTTATTGAGTGTGTATAGTCTGCGTATAGTGTGTGTATAATGTGTGTGTATAGTGTATTATTACACTTATCATTGGCTGAGCTTATACGTGTTTTGCACTTCTAGGCATCAGCATTGATTGTATTTCTACAGTATTCTAGTTCAAATCTAGTTCAATATCTTGCCCTCTAACCTACTGTACTGGCTAGGATTCTAAGAGTAAATGACAAAGCACTTTTGTAAGTCGCTCTGGATAAGAGCATCTGCACACACACACGCGCGATATAAATACATACAGGCAATACAAATACACACATTTACGTTTTTGGTATTTAGCAGTGTGTACAATATGTGTATATAGTGTGTGTGTGTGTATGTGTGTGTGTGTGTGTGTGTGTGTGCGCGCGCGCATAGTAGGTGTGTACAATATGTGTGTATTCATATTGTATTTGTTTTAATGTGTGTGTACAATATTTACATGTATAGTGCATATACAGTGTATGCATAGTGTGTGCAGTGTGTGTATACAGCACATGTATGTAGTATGTGTCCAGTGTGTAGTGTGTGTACAGCATGCGTGTAATATCTGTAGTGTGCATAGTGCATGCATAGTTTGTGCACAATGTGTATGTACAGTGGAGTGTGTAGTGTGTGTAGTTTGTGTGTATGTACAGTGTATGTGTACCTGTGTGCAGTGTGCCTGTGTAGTGTGTGCAGTATGTACAGTGTGTTTGTGTGTATGTATACAGTGTGTGTATAGTGTGTACACAGTAGTTTGTGTGTGTAGTATGTGTACAGTGTTATCTGTGTATAGCATGTGTAGTGCGTACAGTGTGTTCGCAGTGTGTATTTACAGTGCCTTGTGTGTGTGTGTGTGTGTGTGTGTGTGTGTGTGTGTGTGTGTATGTCTAACCACATATGAACCTCCCTTCACTCAGTGTGTGTGTATGTATGTAAAGTGCGGGTAAAATGTGTGTGTGCGCACGTTTGTCTCACCCACATCTGAGCCTCCTTTCACTGTGTGTGTATATATGTAAAGAGAGAGAGAGTGTGTGTGTGTGTGTGTGTGTGTGTGTGTGTGTGTGTATCTCACCAACGTCTGAGCCCCCCTTTCGCTCAGTCATCCACTGGCCTGATGTCCAGAATCTCTGCTCATCCCGAGTAGTCAGACGTTCAAACATCTCCTTAACAGGCATACCCAGAGACTACACACACACACACACAGAAACAGACACATATGCATTTATGAATGGCTTTATTGCCAAATAGACAATTCCAAAAATCTACCTCTTAAAACCGAAAAGAGGGCTTCCCTCCCGAGCTCTCACCCCTGAACAGTGTGTGTGTGTATTAGTATAGTATGTGAGTACAGTGTGTGTATTCACTCCTGAACAGTGGGTGTGTATTTGGGTGTATATTTATACAGTGCATGTAGTGGGTGTGTATTTAATCCTGAATTAGGTTTGTATTCACTCCTCAAGAGTGTGTGTATATTTGTATAGTGTGTCTATGTACAGTGGGTGTGTATTCACTCCTGAAGCATATGTGTATTCACTTCTCAAGCGGGTGTCAGTTGTGCGTGATGCAGGACTCGCTCGCAGGTTTATTCTATTTTAGAAATCAAAAAAGAACTGAGTGTTAAGGCACGTAACCAAGTGTGTCTATGTTTTTGTTTGTTTGTATGTTTGAGCATGTCTGTGTCTGTGCGTGTGTGTGTGTGTGTGTGTATGTATGAAGTAAATGATGAGCATTTCCAGTTCAGGAGGGCACATTTTAGCCACCTCTGCATCATCCATGAACAATATAAATCAGTCTGTGCGTTAGCTCGTCTCCAGGTGTCAGTCTGTGCATTAGTTAGTCTCCAGGTGTGCATCCGTGCGTTAGCTCATCATGTTAGCTCTACCAGGTGAGCTAGCATAAGCACCATTCCCTAAGGGCTGTACCAGGGGACCTATACATGTGCTGTGCGTTTGTGTTGCAAGCATGCGTGGGTGTGGAGTTGGGGGTGGGGTGTAAATGTGTGTGTGTGTGTGTGTGTGTGTGTGGTGTTACCTCTATGACTTTAGCAGCTCCATCAGTCATAGCAAGTGGGCAGGTATAGAGGCCAGCAGACGGAGCATACAGGTAGAGCTTACTCATCTGATACACACGACTACACACACACACACACACACATACACACACCCCTTCATTACCCATCTAATACACACGACTACACACACCTGTGCATACACACAGGCACACACACACCTTCATTACTCATCTGATACACACGACTACACACACACACACCTTCATTACTCATCTGATACACACGACTACACACACACACACACACACACACACACACACACACCTTCATTACTCATCTGATACACATGACTACACACACACCTTTATTACTCATCTGATACACACGACCACACATACACGCACACACACACACCTTCATTACTCATCTGATACAGACGACTACACACACCCATGCATACGCACATACACACACGCACACACCTTCATTAGTGAACCTGGCAGGTAATCCATTAAACTCCTTGATGTTTAAAGCTCTGATTCATACAAAGCTTTAACCATGTAACAGACACCTCAGACACAGCTGGGGTTAGTGTTATGTTAGAGTGAAGTTAGTTAGTGTGAAGGATGTCAGTCATGTTATGCCCTCTGTGTGAAGGTTGGCATTCATGCTACGCCAATTGCTGGATTAGATTTTGTGTAAGAATTTGCATTAGCAACAACATTAGAGTTAGAATGCTGGAGTTTGGGTTAGTGTTAAGAGGTGGAGAGAGTGTTGCACTTGGGTTAGCATTAGAGCTAGAGAGAGTGTTAGTGTTTGGGTTAGCATTAGTGTTTGGGTTTTTGTTAGCATTATTAAGGGCTTCATGTTTGGCTAATATAGCTTTTCTTAGCCTCAGATTGCCAGATTGTTACCTGCACCTTTTTCCCAACAATCTCTGCTCTTCATCCACAGGCATTTTTGATCTTCTTTTCTATTTTCTGATTCTTAAGGACTCATTTTCTCATTTCATCTCATTTGAGAGGAGTGCAGTAATGAAGACTGCCAATGATTCTGGCAATAATGGGTCATGTAGAGGCTGTACAGGGGGGTATACCGAGGTGTAGAAGGCTGTTGGGGTTGTAGGAGAGCATGACGAGGGTATACAGGGTGGATAAGAGGGAATATGGGAAGTACACAAGGGTGTACGGAGGGTGTGGGGAATATATGAAGAGTGTACGGGGGGTATAAGGGGGTATATGTGGGTGTACGAGGGGTATGTGGGGGATATATAGAGAGTGTACGGGGGGGCTATAAGGGGGTATATGTGGGTGTATGGGGGGATATATGGAGAGTGTACGGGCAGGGTATAAGTGGGTATATGTGGGTGTACGGGGGGGTATGTGGGGGATATATGGAGAGTGTGCGGGGGGGTATAAGGGGGGATATGTGGGTGTACGGGGGGTATGTGAGGGATATATGGAGTGTGTGCGGGGGGGTATAAGGGGGTATATGTGGGTGTACGGGGGGTATGTGGGGGATATAGGGAGAGTGTACGGGGGGTATAAGGGGGTATATGTGGGTATATGGGGAGTATGTGGGGGATATAGGGAGAGTGTACGGGGGGGTATATGTGGGTGTATGGGGGGTGTGGGGGATATAGAGAGAGTGTACGGGGGGGGTATAAGGGGGTATATGTGGGTGTACAGGGGGTGTGTGGGGGTGTCCACCTCCACTCTTTAAAGCGTCTCTCGTATCCCGCAGCAACCATGCCTTCCTGTGCGGAGATGTGCTTTAGGCGAGTCCAAGCAGGGCAGGTGATAATGCGGTCAACGCGGCGACCCCACGCTTCATATTGCTGCAGGTGAGGGGGATTCTGCTCACACTGGCGGCCCAGTTCATCAATCTCATCCACAACACGCTGGCCAAACCGGGACAAGTCAGACTCCACCTCCTACAGCACACACATACACAAACACATAATGCATACATGCACACACAATATTTGTATGTTAAAAATGACATATTCTAAACCCTCCTTATAAGACAACTGTATGTTATGGATTTGTGCATGTGACTGTATGTAGTGTGTTTGCGGGTTTGTACGTGGGTGATTGTGGTGTGATCTCCTGTAGGCATCCTGTGACTCATGTATAGGTGTGTGTTTGGGGTAATGCTCTCCTGTACAGGTGTGTGTGTTTGGTACAATAGTCTCCTGTACAGGTGTGCGTGTGTGCACCTGCAGAGGCACGTGTCTGCGCAGGTATCCTCTGAGCAGTGCATCCTGGGTAAACGGATTTCTGAGTACAGGCTTTTCCTGGAAGAAGGCTCCAATGGAAGACTGTGAGAAGAGTGAGGCTGTGTGTGTTTGAGCAAGTGTGTGAGCATCCAGTTCATGGCGAGAGTCGGTCTGAACAAACGGAACATCGCAGGAACTGCTCCGCGCTGCCTGTCTACCGAGCACGTGCAGAACCAGCCGGTTACCACGGAGACACGCCTGAGAAATCATAATTTGTAGAAAGAAGTCTAAAAAAAAATATAAAATAAATAAAAATAAAAAACACACACACACACACACAAACAGTACAAAGATTTGATAAGAGCTGAACTTCCCTACAGGTATGTTTAATTGCACAAACGTTACATATTTGCGTGTCGTGGCTCTTTCAGCGCTACATTACACCCCAATATTGAGGTACATTACACCGCCGCCGCTCATTAAGCGCCCGCCCGAGTTGAAACCCATTAAACCAGATATGAGATCAATCTTAGCGCCTGGCGAGGGTTTATTTCAACACGTTCAGATAGTCTGTTATTCCTGTTACGGTTTTTTGGAGAACAAGCTTTCTATGCACCTATGCCAACAGTAATCAGAAAGCCAGATTTGTCGTCGATTAGTGTCAGTCTCTACGGAGAGGACAGGCTGGACTGAACCAAGTAGGCCTTGGTGGAGCGCATACAGATCATAACTTTCATCCCATGTGGTTATAAAGTTCCAAGAGTGCAGAGCAGGTCTTTTTCTTTGAGTTTCCAAATGTCATTGCTGCCATAGCAACAAGTGACAAAGCAAACAGATATGCATGTATGCATGTATGTATAAAATCCTCCGAAGCAGGATCCACGTAACTGCAGTGTACTGTAGTAAGAGATATTCAACATTGTAGTAAAGTACAGTTTCCAGAAAAGCATTTGTCTTTCATCAGCTGTGCGAGCAAAATGCTTCTGTTAAACTCTCCCTATAATATATATGTATATATAGCAATGCTATCGGGATGGCGAAGTTAGCTTCAGGTTGACATTTCATCTACATACAGTGGACAAGGGCTCGACCATAAAAGGTGTACATGTGTACAAAACATGATTACGTCCGATTGTTCGGGGAAACTCGGAGCCAACTTAACATGATCATGTCCGGTCGTTAGAGTAAACCCGTAACTTTACGCTTTGCTGATTCAGTCCCAAAGCACGGACCGCGGGAGTAAAGCGCGAGCAACGCGCTTGTAATCAGTGCAGTGGAGGCAGGGCTCTACGGAGCAAGTTCACTCGTCTACTTACTACCGTCCACGCTTGGAGAAGCCCTGCAAAGGCAGTGAGCTTTGAACGTGAAGGTTAGCGACGATAAACAGCGCCTCCGTGCGGGATGTTCCTGCAGCTCTTAAACACACTCCGTGTATGCCCGCTCACGCGTTAATACCCGTCTGTTCAAAAGAAACTGCGATCGACGTGGTAAGTTACCGGGCACAGACACTCCACCCCACAAATGCTTTTAAAATGTCCTTAGACGCTGCTGTGAAGCGCAGTGAAGTTGTGTATTTATGATCACTTCAGCCGTGACACACTTCCGCACACAGTGTGGCGTCATTTCCGCCCACGACCTGCTCCGTTTTAGGCGCGAGAATAAAAGAAAACTAAGAATAATAAATCTTTATGTGGGGCACAGCTGATAAATACGAATTACTTTAATACGAATACATGTAACTTTGGGACAAAATGTCTGAAAATTGTTGATCTATTTGTAACATCTGTTTCCCAAACCCTAGCTTGTGGAGATTTTCCCTTTCCACAATATCTGAATCTGAAAACCCCACCCTTACAAGCTGACCTCTTAAGTGACTGTAAGATATTCCAAAAAGCCAGTTAAAATAGATTGAATAAACCCCTGTCTACTAAAAAAAGAAAAATGCGTTAAACAGGCAAGTTAGAGAGCTACAATGGAATATCTAATCGTTTGGAAATTATGTTTATTGATGTAAATTAAAGAACTCGACTAAATAACTGAGCCTGACGCACACAGGTGCACGGTTGACGTTACCGACTGTGTTCAGCTGGTTTGTTCACATTTCTGTCAGCTGTCTGGTGTCCGTAAGCAGTTTCACACCTCTGTAACTGAGCCTTTACAACTGTGATACAGGAAACACACAGCACTGCACAGTTCAGGAGATTTCTTGAATCTGTTTAAAAAAAAAAAATCATTAATGAATTATGTAAATCGACATTTTCCCTAACTTTATTTATTTACACCTAATGTAACTCTCTACATACTGTACATGACGTGTTCTTGGCGTGTGTAGTGTATGTACTCCACAGTCAATAATGTCAGTGCTGGACTCAGCACGGTTCAGAAGTTTCCACCAATGTACATTCCTGCACCTGACAAGTACTGGAGAATAAAAGTATGTCTCAAACATAAAAGAATAAAAGTTCTGCTCAGTCCATGCAGTGCTCAGTAATCAGACTGAACAATCACAGTGTCTGATTCAGCCTGTGCAGGGCTCAGTAAATCAGACTGAATAACCCTGGTGTGTCTGATTCTGCTCTGTAATCAGACTGAATAAACCCGTATCTAATTTTGCTCAGTAACCAGATTGACTAACCCTGTTGTGTCTGATTCTTCAGTAATCAGAGTGAATAAACCTATACCTACTCAAAGATGAGTTAACATACCATTTACTAGGATGTACACAGGATGCTTTTAAAGCTACATAACTTGGTGTTTCAAAGTCCAAAAAAACCCACCAAAATATTTTTTTTCTCTGAGAAGTGCATCACCCTGGGCTCTGGCTCGTCAGGAACATAGAGCTGTCTATAACACCTACAAATCCTTATGACATTAAGATCTTATTGAAGAATAATGAGGAACTCAAACATTACGTTCTGCACGCTTCCTTGTGCAGTGGCTGTCCAAAGGGGTACACAAGAGGCACAGGGGCCCATATTCAACAGAATTCTGTTTCAACACCACGTTGACGAGCCAAAACGTGTCTGCCTTACAGCAAATCCAAGACAAGGCGTTAAGCACCAATAACCTGTTGCTCATTTGTTTGTTGAGGACAATTAGCAACTAAATGACCTACTTACAATGCAGAGACACCTAAGAAAACTCACCACTCTTATTAAAGAACACACACTGTCACTAATACATGAAGAGTCTCACACACAGATACCTGTACACGATTACAACATTATTTGGATTTAATGTGGCTCCATGCAGTTTTACACTCAATGCATGCTGGGCACATAAACAGCTCATAACTCAAGCATTTAGTAACAGAGTACAATATAGCAGTCAATTAAAAACACACAGAGCAATAGCCAGGGTTAGAGAAGCAAATCTCAAACACAGCAGTACATAAATAGATTAACTGTTTGCATTTTCTCTTACAAGCTTTCTGCATATGAGCAAAACGTAGACCTCCTCTTCCCACAAAAATACAATTAAGCCTAAAGTTTATGTGCACACATTATTAAAGTTCAAAGCATAAGCGCTGAAAAAGCCTTGGACGTATAAAAGTGTTTCTCTGAGCACCAGCAGCCTGCTGGGCTTTCCTGAGGTCTGGGTGGTTTCGGATGACAGGTTTAAAAACAGTTTCATCACGTTTAACGAAACAGAACAATGACAAACATATACAAACAGAAAAACAACTGTTTAAAAACGTTTTTTTTTTAAAAAAACAATATTGAGAGATAAAAACATGTTCAATACCAATAATGTCATAAGACAATTGTGTCATACACATGAATACTGCACAAAATGTTTCATAAATGCTTTCTGTCCCAATAGTGCTTCTCTGATCCTCTGACTGTTAAAGACCTTATCAGATTAATTTGTGTGTTCATGTATTTTGAAAGAGAAAGTCTGGTCTCTAAGTGTTTGTTTCTGAGGTACAGATTAGGGTTTACCCCAACCCTAGTGTAAGAGTCCCGCTTAACCCTAAACCCCTGTTTGTGTGTGCAAGTCCAGTCTCTGAATGTTTGTTTCTGAGGTTAAGGTTAACCCTAACCCTTGAGTGTGTGTTTGCGTGTTTATTTCTGAGGTTTTTCTGGTTGATGAAGCTGCTCTTCAATGGCACCATAAATCTGTGAGTCAGTTAGTGGAGGAGACATACTCATCCCTTCAGTCTCTTGAAAGGCTCATGTGTGTATGTGTGCGTGCATGTGTGTGTTTGCTTTTTTGTATGCATTTTTAAATACAAATCTGGTTTTAAATCATGTCTTCTAAATTAACTGCTCGTTCTCTCGTGATGGACATGATCTGAGAACACCTCTACAGGTGCTGGGGAGAGGGGTGGGGGCAGGTGTGGTCTGTGCTCAATTTCAGGTTTTTAGGCCCAGAGGCAGTATGAGGGTGGGAGAAGCAAACAATGAACATTTTGTTTCTCTCTAGGTTTTACTTTAAGTAACTGACACAGGGCACGGCATGTGTCATTTGTTTTCTGTTTTAAATAAATGCAGATGTCTCCTCCACAATTTCCACTGCAAACTCCGCCTTCACCTACGAGGTAGCCTGGCAACTCCGAATCACATCCACCCCCCCCCCCCCATCACTCTAGGACGCAGGCCCCGTGCCACCGGCCCCACCCATGCCACCAGTGCCCTGCTCCATGTGATTAGTGGGTGGTTTGATTGGCGGTGGGTGCTGGTGCTGGAGGGCGTGGCGTTCAAGCAGTGTGCGGTGTGTGAAGGCCCGGTGACACACGGCACAGGAGAAGGTACGCTCGACGCGGTGTGTGCGCATGTGCACGTTGAGCGAACTCTTCTGGGTGAAGCGCTTGCTGCACACAGAACACTGGAATGCACGCACACCTGTGTGCACCACCATGTGCTTCAGCAGGTAGTCACGCAGCGAGAAGGACCGCCAGCAGATACTGCATTGGTGGGGCTTCTGACCTGCGCACACACAAACACATACACACACACACGGATGAATAAAATAAGTTTACATTACAGCCTGACCTGTCACTTACAGAAACAACATGAGTGTGAAGTGTGTTGGCATGAATGTGCAAGGGTGTGTGCATGTGCACGCATGTGTGTGTACATGTGCAAGCACGTTCGTGTGCATGAATATGTGAACATGATTGCTGTAGTTCTTGCCTTGTATGTGGTTGTGTATTCATGTGTGTTTGTATGTGTCTGCATGAATATATGTAACTGGGAGTGTGTGATCCAAGTACATGTGTGCGTGTGCATGTATATGTGTGTTTATGTGTTTACCAGAGTGGATGAACATGTGCTTGCTGTAGTTCTTGCGTGAGCGCAGGGACTTTCCGCAGTGGCTGCAGTCAAACGACGTCTCTGAACCCTGAGCCGTAAAACTCGGACCAGCGATACATGGCTGTGCAGGAGGGGGCGGGGCTGGGGTCAGTGGGGCAGGGGGAGGTGCCTGCTGACATGTCTCTGCCATGTTGTCAATCCCCATAGGCCCGCCCACAAAGAAGGAGGATGGCTGTGATTCACTGACAGGATACTGAAAGAGCATCTAGAAAACAATAAACAGCTGGGTTCAGCAGAAAACTAAACACTGCACCAAACCGCCATACGCTGTGTGACGTGCAGTGAGCAAGAGTAACACCAGCGGCTCAAACTGAACCCGCGACTTGACACCATCTTGGCTCCCGTTAACAACATGTGATCAGTGTTTAGACATCAGTATCTGGATAATCTCTTGAACAATATATAAGTACGTAGAGTAACGGAGTATGAAGAGGGTCTCCTCCCGTCACTAACCTAATGTGACAGTGTGACCAGAAATGTTTATATAGGGAGCTACTGTAATTATACTGTACCTTAATGTACTATGGTATTAATCTCCTGCTACTACAGTGAACTCTACTACTACTACAGTGACCTGTACTACTCTACTACTACAACAGTGACCTCTACTAGTACTACAGTGAACTCTACTACTACACTATTACTACAATGACCTGTACTACTGCAGTGAACTCTACTACTACAGTGACCTGTACTACTCTACTACAACAGTGACCTCTACTAGTACTACAGTGAACTCTACTACTGTACTGCTACTACTAAAGTGAACTGTACTCTACTACTACAGTAAACTCTACTACTACTACAGTGACCTGTACTATTCTACCAATACTACAGTAAACTCTAGTACTACTACAGTGAACTGTATTACTACAGTGAACTCTACAACTGTACTACTACTACTACAGTGACCTGTACTACTCTACTACTACTGTACTACAGTGAACTCCACTACTACTACTACTACTACTACTAGTACTACAGTGACCTGTACAACTGTACTACTACAGTGACCTGTACTACTATTTACAGTGACCTGTACTAGTGTAGTAGTGAACTGTACTGCTACTACAGTGAACTCTGCTACTAGTGACCTATATTAGTACTACTACTACTACAACAGAACTGTACTACTACTAACACAGTGAACGCTACTACTGTACTACTACCACCGTGACCTGTACTACTACTAGTGACCTGTACTACTACTACTACTATTACAGTGACCTGTACTGCTGTACTACTAGTGACCTGTACTACTACCACCGTGACCTGTACTACTACTAGTGACCTGTACTACTACTACAGTGACCTGTACTACCATTACAATGAGTAGTACTACTCTACTACTACCAGTTACCTGTACTACTCTACTACTAGTACAGTGAACTCTACTACTGTACTACTAGTGTACTATACTACTACTAGTGACCTGCACTACTCTGCTACTACAGTGAACTCTGCTACTAGTGACCTGTACTAGTACTAATACTACAACAGTGAACTGTACTCCAACTACTACGACAGTAAACTCTACTACTGTACTACTACTACTACTACAGTGACCTGTGCTACAATTACCGTGACCTGTACTACTACTACTACAGTGAACTCTACTACAGTTCTGTTTCCACAGTGAACAGATTTGGGCAGAAGGGGGTAAACAGCATGGGGACAGCTCAGAGCCAACCTGGTTATTGATGCTATGAGAGGAAGTGGGCGGAGACATCGGTTTGTTGCCACGGGAGCGGGGGTTGGATACCAGAGTCTGAGATGTATCCGCTTGTGGCCAGTAACCCCCAGCAAACACACCCGGCTCTTCATAAAATCCACCCTGAAACACACATACACACACACACACTCTTACCTATATGTAATAAGAACATATGTATATGTAATAAGAACATATGCTTAACTCTAAACTCTGAACTTAAGCTCTGTAACATCAACATCAGGTGCACCTCTTACATTTTAGGTAGATAGAACCAATTTTTCTGTTTGTTTTCCAGGTCCATTAAGCAACACAGGTCCTCTAAACTCAGCCCCGCTCCGCTAGATCCATAAACTCGACCTAGGCCATTTAACAGTATGTGTGTGTTCTGCCTCTAATCTAAACTCTCTAAATTTTCTCATGACCTGTGTTGTTACCTAATCTTCCAAGTCAGCTACAGAAGCACAACGATAGCAAATACTGAACATGTGTTGTCTGACTGTGCCAAGGCAAGTTATATGGTTGTGTGTGTTTTACTTAATTAAAAGCTACATTGGCGTGTGTTTTACCTGGCTATACCTAGACTGGGGTGGGTGGGTGTGTGCATGCTACCTGGCTCTATTTATGCTGGGGTGTGTGTGTGTGTGTGTGTGTGTGTGTATTTTACCTGGCTGTAGCAAGGCTCATGTTTGTGTGTTAGTTACCTGGCTGTAACTAGGCTGGTGTGCATCATGTGTTGTATCTCGCCTCTCGTCCAGCTCAAACAGACCCTCCCCATCCTGCACGCTTTCATCCTTTACCACCACCTGCTCTGCTCCCAGCACCTACAAACCCACACATACATGTGCACACATATACAAACATATACATACACGCACGCACACGCACAGGTGTGCACACACGAACATGTACATGCACACATACACAAGGAGACAAAGAATTACGTGACTACACTGCACAGTTGCTATGGTGTGGTAAGAAGTGTTTAAGTGCAGACTGATTAATAACATGCTAATAATGCTGTTATAAGGCTGTTATGAGGTGTTATAAAGGTGTTACAAGGCTATTATAAAGCAGTTATAAACCTGTAGTCGGAGTGGCTGCCTCTGTTTGCGGCTGTGCCCTGCCCCCCTTTCTCTCTCTCCGTCTCTCCCTCTATCTTCCACCTCTTCCTCCTCGCTGAATCTCTCCATCCCCACCCCCAGCTCCTCGCCAACGCCCACATACTCCGCCCCGTTGCCACGGAGACCGTCCCGTACCATGGGGGCGGGGGTGCTCATCTGGGCGCGGCCTGGTTCGGGGAGGTTCTGGCTTTGGTTCTGGTTCTGCACAGCACCTCGATCTGCGCTCTGGTTCAGCATATAGTTCATCTCCTGAGTGCAGCTTGCCTGCTTCATCATGGCTCCACCTCCAGCCCCACCTAGCCCCTCCCCCCGGCACAGCAAGCCCCCACCCAGCTCCCCAAGCGGCATCAGACCGCCGACTCCGCCCCCGTCCAGCCCAGTACCCTCTCCCTGCCCCCCTCCACTGAGGCCAGGGTCAGGCAGGGTGGGTCCCGCCCCCACACCAGGTGCGCACTCCCCCATTGGGTAGCCATACCCCTGCAGAGCCCCACCCGCTCCACTAGCGCCCTCCCGCCCCTTCCCACCCCCCTGCTCCTCTTGCTTGGGCATGGCACCCCCTAGCGGGCCGACGGCGGCGCGTTTCTGCGAGATGATCTGCGTGCACTCGTCGATGACGGTCTTGATCTGCAGGATGCTGGCGGCCGTAAGGATGCAGAGGGCCTGCGAGTGCAGCACCACCAGCGAGCCGCTGTACATGAAGTCCACCAGCTGCTTCACCGTCTCCGCGGGGACCAGGGGTGGCACAGAGATCTCCGAGTGACCCAGAAGCAGCTTGTCCTGGAAGAAGGGGCTGCCGGCAGCCAGCACGCAGGCGTGCGCACGCAGTGAGGCGTCGTGAATCCGCACGGTGACGTCGCAGAACAGCCCCTTCCGCCGCTGAGACCGCAGGGCTTCCAGAACAGACTGGCTGGCGTTGTGCAGGTGAATGTAGTGAACCGTCTCAGAGCCCGACGACATGACCGTCTGTAGAAAAGTAATAGGCTAGTGGTCTGAGCACGCGCGCGCGCGCACACACACACACACACACACACACACACACACACACACACACACACACACGACCATAAACACAGGACATTTAACATAGAAACAAGAAAACGGATGAGTTCAAATTCAAATGTTCAATATTGAACCGCAACTGTAGTATATGACTGTAGTATATGAGCCGTAATAATGTTGTCTATGGAGTCTTATTTATTTATTTATTTATTTAAGCTTTGTCTGCAGGCCTGGGACGTTCATTGTCAACACCACCGAGCTCACTCGCTCTGTTTCGGCGGAGGGCCGATTTCATGCCTGTCGATTATGACGTTTAAACTCCGGACAGCGACAGAACGCGAGCGCGAGCGTCCGGCCGTTCCCGACACGTCCCACCTTAGCGCGAGAGGCGTTCCGCCACTGCGGCAGCGGAGACGGACGGAGAGGACCGCTGGCGCGTGTCCAAAACACACCTCTGCGCTCGGCTGGCGAGTGATAAAAAAAAACAAGGCGGGACAAACTTACCTTCGAATGTAAAAGAGTGACGACGGCGCGGCGGTTCAGAGCGAGTATACCGTAACCAAGCTTCCACGGGCCTGCAGAGGAGCGGAAATCATTTGTTTTTACAAAGTTAGCTCGCTACATCGAACAAACACTGACAATGGCTTTCGCTTCGTCTACTGTCATAAAGCCGTTTGTATTCATGCGGCAAGTAGTTCCAGACATATGCATGGTAATTATTGCAAGAACCTGCAATAAATGCACGAAGGCGACAGAGGCTTTCTATATTACTGTACTAGCTGGACCTAATCTTGTGCAGAAGCGGCTGGCTAAACTGATAGCGGCTCGGCGTTGACTGGGCTTGCTAACGACTGCTCAAACTACGGAATCTCTCCTAAGACATACCGTTCTCAAACAATGTCAAAATAAGAGTCTTGTGCAATAAAATCAATTCACTTCACTTATACGTCTCAATATTTTATATGTCAAAGTAGCAGATGAAATGTGCTCTTCCTGTAAAGCGTGTGTATTATTTTGCATACTACTGATTAATACATTTTGGAAAGTCATCTGTGAGGTTTGTCATCTTCCTTAACGTACTGTGTTTACACAAACTACTGGCATGCAGTCACTGACATTGTGATGACCAGTGGGCTGGTTTCACACTTTCACAATCAAAAACAAAAAAGTCATCTGGTTAAAGCCCTAGTCATATAAATTCTCTAAATCTCTAATCTCCAAATTCTCATAAAAAGGAACTATACGTGTACAAGGTCAGTTTCTCCCAACTGCTCATTCTTGTCCCCAAATTTATCTTTCCACATAACCTTTCATGCATTCATCCATCGAGCCATCCATCCGCTGAGCAAGGTGGTGTGTGTTGTGAGTGTACAAGACTGACTTGCTATGAGTGTGTGTATTATGAGTGTACCATACCTTCTTGCTCTGTGTGTCATGAGTGTACAAGACTGATTTGCTGTTTGCTGTGTGTGTGTGTGTGTGCATGTGTTATCAGTTTATAAAACTGACTTGCTCTTTGTGCTAAGATGGTTTGATCAACACTTTACACAAAACTGAATTGGCAAATGAACTACAGCAATATTAATTTTCTCATCACAGTCTGCTGAAGTAGATATATGAAGCAGAATTACAATCCATTGTTTTATCGTGAATAAAGAGTAGATTATCTTTGGAATCACCAACTGTTTAAATAATGAGGACAAAGCAACTTGTGAACTCAGATATGGTTAGTTCTACTCCCAGAGCCTTAGTCTAAATGACAGAAATGTCAGATTTACTAATGTGCCTTCTCAGCAGACCTCTGTTCTCCTGTCCTATTACAGCAGACCTCTCCTTTTGCTACAGTCCCATTTCAGTTACTACTGAGACAGTGTGACAGGTGCACAGGCCATACATCACAGTGCCACTCAGATCATCTGTAGTTATCCACATCATCAGATGACATTTACATGACTTAACCTTTCCACAGAGAGTTTGCACACAGCATTCGAAATCAGGCAAAAGTAAATGATTGCCATTGAAATTTCTAACAATTTAATTAATATCCCACTACTTTACATGGACCGCAAACGAGAATGTAAATCAGTCAGCAAGAGAGTGGACCATGGATCGTTCATTAAAAACAAGTGCTTTAGCTAGAAATGTTTTAGATGCAGGCTGCAAGGAGCATTCAGCACAATAACAAATACTGATAGGCATTTATGATAACACAAAAACACACCAATAACAAATACTGATAGGCATTTATCATAAAAAAACACATCAATAAGGAAATACTGATAGGCAATTTATGAGAACAAAAACACACCAATAGCAAATACTGACAGGCCATTTATGATAACAAAAACACACCAATAACAAATACTGATAGGGCATTGACAATAACAAAAAAAGACAAATACAATACAATAACAAATACTCACAACTATTGATTACGGCTGTTATAAAATGTGCTACATAAATAAATTTAACTTTGACTTTAAATCTCCACTCAACTCGTTGCAGGAATAGTGTTTCTCCCTGTTGTGTGTGCCCGTGTGCGCTGTCAGACTAGACTGTACACAAGTAGAGTGCGAGTATGGTTTCTCGTCCACGTGTCTCTTCATGTGGACTTAAGTGGGAAGGTTTGATGAAGCATTTTTCACACAGATTGCAGGAGTATGGAGTGTCTCCACTATGCATCCTTGTGTGTTTTAACTGCTTTGTGCACTGAAGCACACTCCCCACACAGAGCAGGGGTAGAGGCTCTGCTCGCTGTGGGACACTGTGGCACTTGTGCCTCTGGAGGTGAAACTCCGCTGGCAATGGGAGCACTGGTGCCTCCAGAGTTTAAACTCTGCTGGACGTTTAGACATTTTGTTCTGCTCCTCTCTCTGAACTAACCCTTTCACATGCTGTGGCAACACCTCCACCTAGAGGCAGAACAAAAGATTCTGATAAAGTCAAAGTTGTACTCAGTAACTATGAACTTTGTCTAGTTTAACTATCAGCAGGATAATGGTATTGAAATTGCTGCAATAATCACAATAGTAGTCTTTTTAACCATCTTTTAAAATCAAGAGGGACAATAAATCACCTAGCAACATGTGGAAACATGCTCTCTGCTCATGTCAGGGACTATGAACGAATGTAAACTCAACGGCAGAAATTATCCTCTAACACACTTAGACATATAAATCAGGCAACTAAATATGGATATGAATTTATTATTACTAAAGGTCAGCAGTTTATCATAATGTCTGCCCTTTTCTAATTAATAAAGCATTTTGTAGAAAATATGGACTAAAAAAGTCATATGCTAATTCACTCACTGGACTTATTGAATCACACAGTCATATGCTAATTCATTCAATGGATTTAATGAATCACACAGTCATATAATTTGCTCAATGGACTTAATGAATCACACAGTCATATGCTAATTCACTCACTGGACTGAAAGTTTATTTTCAGCAGCGTTTCCTCTCTCCTGTACTGCACTGTGAACCCCCAGTGCTGCTGCCCCCTGCTGGTCGCCATAGGGGCACTCAGGACACACACTGCTTCTCAGGCTGGGATCTGCGTAGTAGAGGTGCATGAGGGTGGAGACATCCTCCTACAGAGTGGTGGTCTTAAGCACCCGTGCATTAAAGCTGCCACTCTGCTTTTGAATCTTGGTCAGTGTATTAGAGAGTCACTCAACAAAAACCTTTTTGCTGTTTCTTTTCTTGTTGCCTCAACTTTTCCAGCAGTAATGCCACTTCCTTTTTAGTTCAATTATTTCTGTTTCCAGATTTCTTATGTGCTGCATGCTTAGGTCAGCTCCACCTGACTTCATGCAACAGGACGTCTCAACACCGTTCAACAGACACGCTTGCATTAAAACTTTGCCATGATCTTTTCGCTGAGTAGACATCTTCAGTACACCAACTAAAGACATTTACCTTTACATTTACATTTTTGGTATTTGGGACCTGCGTGAAACTGGCAACCCATATGATCAAAAACAGATAAATGTATTTCTATTCATTTGTGCTGGTACCATTTTTGAGAAATTAAATAAAACATTTTATTAGCCGTGATGTCACCCAACTCCCCATTAATGTTCAGATTGCACCAAAACACTCTTGTTCGTTTGTGCCGCTAAAGGAAACATTCATAATATTACATTTCTCAAGTTATAAAGCAGTAACGGGTTGATGAGTGATGTCACCCAGACCAAACATTCTTGTAAGGAGATTAAATCTCTTAGTGTTGCACTATGAACTTAATTTTCATTTTAGTAAAAGGTGAGCACACCGTTAGTACTACAATGCCGAATCAACAGTGACAGACTTACTATATACTAGAAAATCAAAGTGTGAGCAGAGGTCTGTGGAACTTTGGGAAGGGGGGAATACTGGTGAACTGCAGTCTTACAAAATAACACTTAGCTCCAGAGCCCAGCCATCTACCATGTGGTTTTAAAAAACAATAGCACTTAAATCCAGAACCCAGCCATCTACCATGTAGTCCCTTATCCTGCATTAAGATCTATTTAAAATAATCACACCGATTACACTTATTTAACACAGCAGCATTACATATATGTGCTCTATAGAAGGAACACTGGAAAATCACATCTTCATCTAGCAGGTGTGACCATGTATGCAAATGATTAATACTCAGACATCAGATTATGTTGGAAAGGTGTATACAGATTTTGCTCTATGCAAATATACACTGTATGGCTACTTTATTAGAGAGACCCATCTCGTAGTACGTTGGACCTACATTGTCCTACAGAACCACAGCAATTCATCACTGCATGGTGTTGAATTTGTTCTGCAGGAATCTTGGCCCATGCAGACAGGATAGCTTCTCGCAGTTGCTGTAAATCCTTTTGTTATCTAGGGTTAGGGTTTGATATGACAAGACTCCTTTTGTTATCTAGGGTTAGGGTTTGATATGACAGGACTCCTTTTGTTATTTAGGGTTAGGGTTTGATATGACAGGACTCTTTTTGTTGCACATCTTGCCACCCCAGACTCCTGGCAGGAAAAAAAAGCCTAGAGGACCAGTGCCTGCCAAGCTATGGAAGATCATTATCACACCTTTTCTTAAGTTGAACCACCAATTCAGACTCCTTGCTCTTTGTCTAGAATAGCAGAATGCCTCTGATTGTTTGTATACTTGTAGTCTTGCAGGAGCCTGAATGAGCACATAGAGACAGAATGGGTAACCCTATCTTCTTGCTTCAGAAACCACCAAGCAGGTCATCAGCAGTTTCTTTGTCGTTGTGGACAAGCTCATTTCGTGTGAAGGAAGGACCACATTGGCAGCATTCGATGAACTTTTCAAGGTTCGTTTTTTCAGTCTAAACTATGATGAATCTCTCAGCAGCATGTACATGTTTCTCCAGACAGCAGTGTACAGTATTGATGTATGCACCACAAGAGATAACTCAAAGGTTAAAGAACTGAGAGCAAGGTTTATGAATCATGTATAGATGTTGCATAGATGAAATGAGAGTAAAGTGTATAAATAATGTTACATTTGTAAATCATTGCATGATGCATCAGGCACCTTCAGTCAGCATATTTAGTTGTTGCTTGGTTCATAACCAGGAAAAATGTTAAATTCAATTTGTGCTCAGGATGATTGTTCTCTGCAGCTGAAAAGTTTTGCATCTGAAAATTGTTCAAGAAAGAAACACGTGGCACAGGTAGCAATAGTGCCTCAGTGTCCATAGCCTTCAAATGTAGAACACACAGTGTACCTTCAAATGAAGAACACAATGTCCCAAGCTGATTATTCTGATGTAACCAGTTATTTGCCAGCTCAGCCTGAAACTTGTCATATGTCCACTGAAATGTGCGCTTCTGTAATTGACAAGCTAACAGGGTACTGGTGTTACCAATAAGGTCATTTTGCATCACGTAGAAAGTATGGGAGAACTTGAAGACTGAAGTCCACACAACAGTAAGTATTAAAGGTATTGCCCCCAGACAATTCCAGTAAAAAGGCAGTATAAGTTGTTTTTGAAAATCTACACATTCAAGGTCATGAGTTCATGTTTAATAATAAGACTTTATATGTTTATTTATTTATATATATTTATATATCTCTGCTGAAGACTTTGGAGTTCATGTTCAAGAACAAGGAAGTGTGCAGTCACATTCAGTCATTCTATGAGGGAGACCTTTACCATTTTTGTGCTGGAAACTTTAAAAAAAATAGCATCCACTATATTCGCAGTATAAAAATGCATTGCAAATTCAAGTTTATTGTGATGAATTTGAAACAGCAAACCTCTTGGGATATAAACAAAGCATGCATAAACTAGGATGTTTGTATTTTAAACTCAGAAACCTCCCACCACAATTGAATTCTTCTCATTTCCTTATTTTATTCTCCAGCTGCCAAGAAGTATAGTACTGATACATATTAAGCCTATGTATACAAGATATTAAAACTTCTGGGAGACAATTAAATGAAAGTGTCATTTTCAGAGCAACCTCTTTGGGTTGGCATTTCACAAATCACAGGTGACAATTTAGAGTTGAATAGTATTCTAGGCTAAGTAGAATCTTTCAGTACTAACTATTATTGCAGGATCTTGCTTACTGATAAGGCCACTGCTCAGACAGGGTTCAGGGCACATGAGCCACAGGTTGTTCTGCACCCCAGAACATTGAATCAGTGTTGAATGTTGGAATCATTGAATGAATCAGCAGTATTATAGTGAATTAAGTGAAATAGTTTCTCAATAGTTTGACTTACTTTAGTGTGATGGATAACTGTTTTTGATATTATCTTAGAGGGTTAGGACAGTATGAAATCAAGCTGAGTGTAAACTTAATCTCCAATGAAAATAATCTTATAAGAGTGCATTCAACTGTGGTTATATGGACAAAAAGAACAAACCAACTAAACCAAACCAAGATATCCCTTCAAGGTAATAGTGCCAGGCTCAATCCCAGTCAATGTCCCTTATTAAAAATGTTCCTGTCTTATTTGACATGTTGTTCCAGAAGGAAACAGAAATTGGATTTTGATGTTACTGTTGTTGGACTTAATCAAAATACTGTTCTCCTAGTGTCTCAGAGGGGACTGCTGTATATTTGAAGTACCTTTAGCAGACAATCATCGTTTAATCACAGAAGTGTAACTTCAAAATAATTTGATCCCAAAACATCACTTCATGATTCATTATCCCGAATGTATTTGCCAAATTGGTCCATTGGTCCATGTCTGGAGTATGAGGTATGAAGTAAAGCATCAGTTTTTCAAATCTAGTATAAAACATTTTAAGAATCTGAAAAAGTCCCTTGGGCTAGAACACCAAATAGCCATTGCTTATCATTGTGAATCACTGTCCATAAAAGGCATTGAATCTGGCCCTGCCAGAACTCTAAACTCTACACAATGGATTGGTTTCAAAGTACATTCAACTTGATCTGTGCACAGAAAGAATTATATTCATTCTTAAAATAAACATTTTTAAAATAATCAATCAATAACTAATTACTTTGAGTGTGCTAAAATGCACAAAAACGTGTAATGTATAAAATATATTGGGGGGTTAAAATTAGCTTCATAGTACATTCCCTCTCTTCTGTGGTAACAGAAATATCGACCTATCGACCCATCAGTAGTGGAGTGGTGATAACTGACATTGTTGATAACAGTGTCAGTGGTGCAGCAGAGACAACTGACCTTATTGATAACAGAGTCAGTCAGTGGTGGAGTAGAGACATCTGATGTTATTGATAACAGAGTCAGTCAGTGGTGGAGTAGGGTCATCTGCTGTTATTGATAACAGTTTGTCAGAGGTGGAGAAGAGACATCTGATGGTATTGATAAGTCTGTCAGAGGTGGAGTAGAGACAACTACGTTATTGATAATGATGAACGTGATTACTCAAGACACTTACATTTCAGGCCTACCCTAATTCAATAAAATCTCTTCTCTAAAATGAATTTAATTTTGGTGAAACTTGGTGGAGAAACTACACGTTGCTGACTAGCTTACTAATGGTTAAGATGCTAGCTAGCTAGTCGGGTTGTGCATTTTGTGCTAGTTTCCCATTTATATTACCAATGATCTAGTCAAACCCAGGTTTGTGCTAGTGTTAGTTAATGGCTTTGCAATGTTAAATTAGTTCGCTAGCTAGCTAACAGCTTATTGTGTAGTTAATTTAGTGGTTGTTCGAGCTAACAGCTTATTGTGTAGTTAATTAAGTGGCTGTTCTAGATAACGGTTTGTTGTGTAGTTCATTTAGTGGTTGTTCTAGCTAACAGCTTATTGTGCAATTTAGTAGTTGTTCTAGCTAACAGCTTATTGTGTAGTTAATTTAGTGGTTGTTCTGGCGGTTCGAAATAGCTAGCATTCACTAACTGTTAGCCTGCTAGTAGTTTGTTAATGTTAGCTGCTTAGCTAGCTAGCTTATGGGTTTTAGTTTTGGCAGTTGTGTGTGTGTAGGAGCTTTCCTTTTGATACCTAATTTACAGGTGCATCTCAATAAATTAGAATATCATTGAAAAGTTAATTTATGTCAGTAATTCAATTCAAAAAGTGAAACTTGTATATTATATAGAATCATTACACACAGAGTGATCTAGTTCAAGTGTTTATTTCTTTTAATGTTGATGATTATGGACTACAGCCAATGAAAACCCAAAACTCAGTATCTCAGAAAATTTGAATATTGTGAAAAAGTTCAATATTGTAGACTCATGGTGTCACACTCTAATCAGCTAATCAACACAAAACACCTGCAAAGGCTTCCTAAGCCCTTAAACGCTCCCTCAGTCTGGTGCACTAGGCTACACAATCATGGGGAAGACTGCTGACTTGACAGTTGTCCAGAAGGAAGGTAAGCCACAAAAGGTCTTTGCTAAAGAAGTTGGCTGTTAACAGAGTGCTGTATCCAAGCATATAAATGGAAAGTTGACTGGAAGGAAAAAGTATGGTAGAAAAAAGTGCACAAGCAACAGGGATAAGAACCTTGAAAGGATTGTCAAGAAAAGGTGATTCAAGAATTTGGTGGAGATTCACAAGGAGTGGACTGCTGCTGGAGTCAGTGCTTCAAGAGCCACTACACACAGATGTATCCAGGACATGGCCTACAACTGTCGCTTTCCTTGTGTCACTCGTGACCCAGAGACAACGTCAGAAGCATCTTACCTGGGCCAAGGAGACAAAGGACTGGACTGTAGCTCAGTGGTCCAAAGTTCTGTTTTCAGATGAAAGTATATTTTGCATTTCCTTTGGAAGTCAAAGTCCCAGAGTCTGGAGGAAGACTGGAGAGGCACACAATCCAAGCTGCTTGAGGTCTAGTGTGAAGTGTTTACTATCAGTGATGGGTTGGGGAGCCATGTCATCTGCTAGTGTTGGTCCACTGTGTTATATCAAGTCCAAAGTCAGCACAACTGTCTAGCAAGACATTTTAGAGCACTTCATGCTTCCCTCTGCTGACAAGTTTTATGGAGATGTGGATTTCATTTTCCAGCAGGACTTGGCACCTTCCCACATTGCCAAAAGTACCAATATGTGGTTTAATAACCACAGTATCACTGTGTTTGATGGGCCAGCAAACTCACCTGACCTAAACCCCATAGAGAATCTATGGGATATTGTCAAAAGGAAGATGAGACACCAGACCCAAGACCCAACAATGCAGACAAGCTGAAGGCCGCCATCAAAGCAACCTGGGATTCCATAACACCTCAACAGTGCCACAGGCTGATCACCTTCATGCAAAAGGAGCCCTGACCAAGTATTGAGTGCATATACTGTACACTTTTCAGTAGGCCAACATTTGTATTAAAAATCATTTTTTTAATTGGTCTGATATAATTTTTTTGAGATACTGACTTTTGGGTTTTCATTGGCTGTAAGCCATAATCAACATTAAAAGAAATAAACACTTGAACTAGAGCACTCTGTGTGTAATTAATCTATATGAGTTTCACTTTTTGAATTGAATTACTGACAAACTTTTCAATGATATTCTAATTTATTGAGATGCACCTGTATAGCCAGATGATATCAGAATACTGCATTAACTTTGAAAATGCAAGCCATCTAATTCTTAAAAAGATGTTTCCCTTTAATAAAATACTCAAATTTTTTTCTAATGATATATACGGTCCCTTCCATCTGAACACATTAGAGCTGCAATTACTGATAATGGTTGCTGCAACTTGAGTATGTCGCCTCCGGCCCCACCGACTGTAACCCTATTCATTAACCGCATTAGTTACCTAACCTAGTTATCCACCTAAACTGCTAAATGTTGAGAGGGTTAAATCTGATTACACTTTAATATATCTGGTGGCATATTCACTAGCTAGCTGTGTGTGAATTCTGCTAGTGTGTTTGCTAGCCTAACAGTTAACCAAGTTCTATCAAGCATAGACAGCATTTGGTAATCAATGTAACAAGAGAAATAGACACCATGGCTGTACCCTGAAGGTAAAACAAGCCCTTAAACAGTCTTACCAAAGGGGCTCACTGTCTGGCTCGGTCGTCCGGTCTTCCTCTGTACATGCTGGCTTGGATTCTGATTCAGATAGCATGGGCATGTTCACAAAATATTATACAGTATCTGATCACAGAAAAATGTCTTGGACATTTTTTATCCAGTGGCATAGGGATCTTTTTTCTGTTTACATTTTGTTTTTAATGTTGGTGACTATTTTTATCGTCAGATTTATTTTTTTGGTCCAATTTTTTAATGGCATGTAAATAATTGAATACAAGACATACACGGGCCTCTTAACTACCTATATCTGAGTCCACAAACATCTGAGCAGATCTCATAATTTAAGACTGCACAAAAGGACGAACCTAACCGGTTTCTGCTCAATCATTTTTCTTTAGTCACATGCTGTGAGAGGCATGCAGCAATGTGAATTCTTCTTCAGTAATAAGCAGGCCACTAAAAAGTTTGTTCCTGCTTCTCTGCAAACCCAGGGTCTAGTTCAGAACTGCAACTTGACTATTTGAACACAAAAACAAGACACAAAAACACGCAGACGTGCCGGCGTCGAAATACTGTATAGTTGTTTAATACCCACACCTAAACGGTTCCATTACAGATTGTTTGATTTCAACAATACAATTTAAATACTTAAAAATATAGCAAAAAGACAAATTACAAAACAGGCAATCCGTGACAGGAATGATCATGAGCAACAGTTTCAGTAATGTTACAGGATTGGAGAGTTAGTTAAAGTTGCCTAGTTATATCTTTTGTTGTCAAATGTTTCATCCAGGTCTTTTATTATAGTTGTGTGGTTTATGGTATACAATGTCTGAGGTACCCTTGGGGTTATTATCCAACCTGGTGGTTAGTGTTGTGTGTGCATGCAGGTTTATATACAAATGTGGAGGGGGGGGGTGCATGAGTGCCTATCTGTGTGTGTATGTGTACATATATATGTGCACGTGAGTGTGTGTGAGAATGTAACATTCGGGGGAAGTGTGCTCCAGTACATGTGAACACTCAGGGGAAGTGTACTGTCTGCCTGCTGTTCAAGAATTTCAGGTTTTCTTTCTGGTAAACTCAGATGAAATATAAATAGAAAATAAAAATGCATTGAACTCTTTCCTTTTAACAGTTATACTGAAGATTTTAACTTTTTAACCAGTAAGAGATCTCTCCACAAGTTTGATCAATAAGTTAATCATGAAGCAAACCAATAACCCAAGAGCACCTTAATAACCCACACCCATGAGAGTACCTCTATGCCTGAGTCTTCACCTAAGTGGGCACCTGAACCATGTACACCCCGGTACTGCCATGTCTTCTGTTCCCGTGGTAACCCTGCACCAACCGACTGGATGAGTTTGCCTGGGCCTGACACAGCTTCTGAATGAGAAAACGCTTATCGCGTCCCTCCTGGGGGGAGAGAGAGGGCGCGATACAGAAATAGAGATACAGACAGATAGAGAAAGAGCAAGCAAGAAGGGGAAGGACATTATATATGCGAGAGAGATACAGAAACAGTGATAAGGACAGGAAGCAACAGACAAGTGGAGGAAGAGAGAAGGCTATTTAATGTACTACAATGTTTACTTTTTTATATATAATTACAAATTTTCTGTTGGGAATCTTTAAGACATTTAATTGTAAAGAACAAGAATAATACTGAATGGTTGTGTGTCTTACGAGAGAGTGTTTGTTTGTGAGTGACTCTCATATATGCATTTAGCTGACGCTTTTATCCAATGCGACTTCCAATTATGACTGAGTACAACTTGAGCAATTGAGGGTTAAGGGCCTTGCTCAGGGACCCAAAAGTGGCAATTTGGCAGTGGTGGGGCTTGAACCAGCAACCTTCCAATTACTAGCCAAGCACCTGAGCTACCACTGCCCTATATGTGTGTTGGTGACTGATTGTGAATGTGAGATTGTATGAGGTTATGTTATACACACCATGACAAGCTGATCTCTCAGCTGATTTATCACACGTTTATAAGCTCCAGCCAATGCTATGACATATAACATTGCCATACTGCAACACAGAAACACACAATTTCATACACTTGTGCCACATACATCCCTAGTGTGTAATGTTTAATATTAAATGTAACATTTACTGCAACACCTACACATGAAAGAGGATTCATTATACTCATTTTCACTGTTCATAATTAACGAGAACCTATTATGCTCATTTTCACGCTTTATCATTTTATTTTGGGGGCTACTAGAATAGATTTACATACTTCAATGTTCCAAAAACACAATCTTTCCTCATACTGTACATGTTTTCATTCTCTGACCAAAACTCTCTGGTAGAGCTCCTGTGTCCACCCAATTTTCAATGTCCACCATCAGCCTAGTGGATAGGACTTTGGGTTATCAATTGGTTGCTGGTTTGAATCTCGGCTCTGCCATGCAGCCTCTGTTGGGCCCTTGATCAAGGGGCTTAACCTTCTTGACTTTAGGGCTGCTGTACAACAGCTGACCCTGCACTCTGACCCCATATGGGATATGTGAAGAGAAACATTTCATTTTACTGTACATGTACATAGTGTTTAAACTTTATCCCTTTAACACATGTGAACAACATCCTAGTGGATCTATTCTCTCCATATTACAGAACAAGTAGATCTCTGTGTGTAGATGGTGTGTGTGTGTGTGTATTTCCTGACCAGGTGATGACGAAGAAGGACACAGCGAAAGCCTCAGAGGAGAGCGTGGTGAGGAAGGAGCGTAAATGTGGATGTAGCAGTGACACAGTCTGTGGAACCACTGCCCACGACGTGTTGTAGTTCACAAATGGCCCACATGAACCAGAGCTCCGAATCCTAACGTGCACACACAGAGATACATGCAAAAACACAGGCATATGAACGCACACAGACACGTGCACACACACACACGTTACTCACTGAGTCATGCTCGCTATAATGGGCACAAAAGCCAGTACTCAGTGTGTGTGTGTGCGCATGTGTGTTACTCACTGAGTCATGCTCACTATAATGGACACAGTAGCCAGTACTCAGTGTGTGTGTGTGTGTGTGTGTGTTACTCACTGAGTCATGCTCACTATAGTGGGCACAGTAGCCAGTACTCAGTGTGTGTGTGTGTTACTCACTGAGTCATGCTCACTATAATGGGCACAGTAGCCAGTACTCGGTGTGTGTGTGTGTGTGTGTGTGTGTGTGTGTGTGTGTGTGTGTGTGTGTGTTACTCACTGAGTCATGCTCACTATAATGGGCACAGTAGACAGTACTCAGTGTGTGTGTGTTACTCACTGAATCATGCTCACTATAGTGGGCACAGTAGCCAGTACTCAGTGTGTGTGTGTGTGTGTGTGTGTTACTATAATGGGCACAGTAGCCAGTACTCAGTGTGTGTGTGTGTGTGTGTGTGTGTGTGTGTGTGTTACTCACTGAGTCATGCTCACTATAATGGGCACAGTAGCCAGTACTCAGTGTGTGTGTGTGTGTGTTACTCACTGAGTCATGCTCACTATAATGGGCACAGTAGCCAGTACTCAGTGTGTGTGTGTGTGTGTGTGTGTGTGTGTGTGTGTGTGTGTGTGTGTGTTACTCACTGAGTCATGCTCACTATAATGGGCACAGTAGCCAGTACTCAGTGTGTGTGTGTGTGTGTGTGTGTGTGTGTGTTACTCACTGAGTCATGCTCACTATAATGGGCACAGTAGACAGTACTCAGTGTGTGTGTGTTACTCACTGAATCATGCTCACTATAGTGGGCACAGTAGCCAGTACTCAGTGTGTGTGTGTGTGTGTGTGTGTGTGTGTGTGTGTGTGTGTGTTACTATAATGGGCACAGTAGCCAGTACTCAGTGTGTGTGTGTGTGTGTATGTGTGTGTGTTACTCACTGAGTCATGCTCACTATAATGGGCACAGTAGCCAGTACTCAGTGTGTGTGTGTGTGTGTGTTACTCACTGAGTCATGCTCACTATAATGGGCACAGTAGCCAGTACTCAGTGTGTGTGTGTGTGTGTGTGTGTGTGTGTGTGTTACTCACTGAGTCATGCTCACTATAATGAGCACAGTAGCCAGTACTCAGTGTGTGTGTGTGTGTGTGTGTTACTCACTGAGTCATGCTCACTATAATGGGCACAGTAGCCAGTACTCAGTGTGTGTGTGTGTGTGTTACTCACTGAGTCATGCTCACTATAATGGGCACAGTAGCCAGTACTCAGTGTGTGTGTGTGTGTGTGTGTGTGTGTGTGTGTGTGTGTGTGTGTGTGTTACTCACTGAGTCATGCTCACTATAATGGGCACAGTAGCCAGTACTCAGTGTGTGTGTGTGTGTGTGTGTGTGTGTGTGTGTGTGTTACTCACTGAGTCATGCTCACTATAATGGGCACAGTAGCCAGTACTCAGTGTGTGTGTGTGTGTGTGTGTGTGTGTGTGTGTGTGTGTGTGTGTGTGTGTGTGTGTGTGTGTTACTCACTGAGTCATGCTCACTATAATGGGCACAGTAGCCAGTACTAGGCCGATCAGCAGTACTGCCAGGAAGAAGAATGTGGAGCTGCTTGCCCTGAATGGGCGTGAAGCAGGGCGACAGTTATTCACCAGAGTCACCTGCAATATGACACCTTTATCAATGGTTATTCACCAGGGACACCTGCATTAACACCTTTATCAACAGTTATTCAGCAGGGTCACTTGCAATACAGCAGCTTTATCAACAGTTATTCAGCAGGGTCACTTGCAATACAACAGCTTTATCAACAGTTATTCAGCAGGGTCACTTGCATTACAACAGCTTTATCAACAGTTATTCAGCAGGGTCACTTGCAATATAACACCTTTATCAACAGTTATTTACCAGTCACCTGCATTAACACCTTTATCAACAGTTATTCACCAGGGTCACCTGCAATATAACAGCTTTATCACCAGGTATGCTAACCATTACAACTACTTTATTAAGATACAAGACAATTAACCCTAAGCTATAATACACATTATACGGTTAATTATTTAACCAGTGAACACTGAGGTACGAGTCCCCTGTGAACAGCTAAACCAACATTTTTCACTTTGTCTACTAAAACGTTTTAATCAACACAATCAGTACATTCTCATTATAGCATCCCCAAATCTACAATGCATTCACTTTTGTCATGCAACACACTTCACTGTATTTACTTTAAGTATGTGACAGATTTCACTGTATTCATTTTAGTCATGTGACAGGCTTCAGGATGTGGTTTGGGACATAGCATGTCTTATTAGCGTTTATAAAAGTGAAGAAAACTACACTGTACGGATCAGTGGTGATGTCTGTATTAAGATGCCAGGGGATGAATATATGGGAATGTTATTATGAATGATATTGGGTGATATTGAGACTAGTTACTTCTTAGCTACATCAGACTCCTAGCTCCTGTGCAAATTTATAAAAAGAAAAAGAAAATGTCAGACTGCAAACATGTCTCTGAGGATCGAGTACAGTAAAGGGTTAAATGTCTAAAGGTGAATATTCTTACCTTCTTGATATAAAATACTAAGTAGTATTTGATGGTGTTGATGGCGGGCAGCAGGGGGCAGTAGAAAGCCCCAATCCAGCAGATGGTTTGGCCGTAGATGATCTCCAGGACGTTGTGAGGGATGGCAAACTCCTGCTGACCCAGCCACTTCACCAGCGCATAGTCACAGTGATTCACTAGAATCCTTCAGAGGAGTCAACTCTTTAATACCCTCAAAACACGTGCCAACTAAATGATTACTAAGATGCTTCAAACAAAAGAATGATAGTGATTCATTATAATCTATTACAAAGCAAGAGTTGTCTCCCATAGTAGTGGCTAATGTCTACTTTAAACAGTCAGCCTAATTCACACTGCTATGATTTCTTTATATTATTTGACTGAGTCAGAACTGAGTTGTCAACCCAAGAGCTGATCATCATAACCATAATTAACTCAGACTAAGTGTGAACAAAGACTTATCTCTGACTGTAACAGATCAGTCAGGCTGATCTATGCCTGTGTGAACAAAGTAAAGACTTTATCCTACTTTCGGGGAAACTCCACGAAAAGTGTGACCGCTCCGATGATGAGAAAATCAAAGATCAACAGCTTGTACATCTCCTGCCCGACATGCGTCTCCCAGCACTGAACTCACACATAAATACACACACACAGTGATTGGTGAGGTGGTGGATGGATGGGAGGGTGGGTGTGGGTGTGGGTGTGGGGGTGGGTGTGTGTGTGTGTGTGTGTGTGTGTGTGTGTGTGTGTGTGTGTGTGTGTGTGCGCACGCTCACAGGGTAAAGCTTTTTGTTGTATCCACAGGGACAATCTGTTTCAGGGCATCTAATCTGGGACCACAGAGAAAAGAGCAGGACCCCAATACTGGCCAATCGCATGAAAACACACCTGCAGAGGACAGCACGCACGCATGCGCACGCGCACACACACACACACACAGTGAACAATGAGCAACAACATTCTAACTTAAGAAACACTCTGCAATACACAACCTGACAAAGCAAGCCAGTGACTGTAACATTTTTATATCTCTGTACACCATGAAAATGCGTAAAACCATTCATGGGATTAGAGGTTACACGATATGATAAAGGCATTAGGGGTTGGAGGTTACAGGACATGATATAGGAGTTAGGGTATGGGAAACAAAGATTACGGTATGTTAAGGTATGTGAACCAGATATTAGGGTATGTTATGGTATGTGGAAGAGGTTAGGGTATGTTAGGAGCAGGTGTTAAAGGAAATGCGATAAGAGGCTAGACGTCAAAGGGTATGAGAAAAGGATTTGGAATAAGTTGGACAGGGGCTGGGGTAACAGGGATGGCTTGGGGTAACAGTGACAGGGGTTGGAGTAACAGTGACAGGGGATGGAGTAACAGTGACAGGGGTTGGAGTAACAGTGACAGGGGTTGGAGTAACAGTGATGAGGTAATGAGGATGGGGATTGAGGTAATAGTGACGGGTGTTGGGGTAATGGGGTAATGGGGTGCAGGGGTAATGGTGATGGGAGTTGGGATTATGGTGAAGGGGATTGGGATAATAGTAATGGGGGTTGGGGTAATAGTGACAGAAGTTTGGGGTAATGGGGTCGGAGGCTAGGGTAATAGGGATAATAGTGATGGGGTTAGGGTAATGGGAACAGTTTGGGTTAATAGGAATGTGGGTTGGGGTAATGAGGTTGGGATAATGCTGACAGGGTTGAGGTATAATAGTGACAGGGTTAGGGTAATAGTGATGGGGTTTGGTTAGGGTAATAGTGATGGGGTTTGGTTGGGGTAATAGTGACAGGGTTAGGGTAATAGTGATGGGGTTTGGTTAGGGTAATAGTGATGGGGTTTGGTTGGGGTAATAGTGACAGGGTTAGGGTAATAGTGATGTGGTTTGGTTGGGGTAATAGTGACGGGGGTTTGGGTAAATGAGACGCAGATTTGAAAAATGGGGATGGGGATATGGGTAAAGGGGATAGTGCTTGTGGTAATAGTGATGGGTTTGTGCAATAGGGACAGGGGTTGGGGAAATAGGGACAGGGGTTGGGGTAATGGAGCTGTACTTGAGAAGTAACTACAAATTTACTCTCATGCACACATACGCATGCGCACCACATGTACACACGTGTGCGCGCGCACGCGCACACACACACACGTGCGTGCGCACACACACACCTCAGGAGTGTGAAGCGGATCTCGAAGGCAGGAGAGTAGTCCTCAAAGCTGATGATGATAGTGAAGATGATCGGAGTGATGAAGTTGGCCATTGTGATAACGATGGAGGGCAGATACTCAAATATCAATGCCACAATAAAGGTGTACTGCTGAGACGCCTACACACACACACAAACAAATGAAGATAAACTATGATAAAAGGTATACTACTGATCTCTCTGCACACATGCAGGTACACACTTGTGCACACACAAACAGCTCTACAATATAGGTATACTATGCATACACACACACGTGCACTTCACCTGTGCCTGTATTTGCTGTGAGAAGATTGTGGCGATGTAGATGGCGTAAAAGCAGGCGGCCAACACACAGATGACAAAGAGGTTGAGAGTGAATCTGAGTGTGTAGATACGACACTTCTCCTGACGGGAGCGCTCAGCTATTTTCTGTCTGATCCTCTCCTCCTCCAGATCAGTCTACACACACACACACACACACACACACACACACACACACACACACACACACACACACACACACACCATGCAAGGCAAGTTCAAATTCAAAGTGCTTCACATAAAAGAGATAAACAACAAGCTTATTTCATCCCAAGATCCATCACCTCAGGAAGGTTTTTATATTTAAAAAAAAAAACATAGATAAACAAAAATATTGCTTTAGCTTATTGTAAAATATTAATAATAGTAATAACAATAATAATACATTGTATTTATTTAGAGCTTTTCAAGGACCCAAAGATGCTTACAGTAGTCAGTACAAAAGACACTGATAGGACAACATATCCAGTATCCATTACATTTACAGATGGCACTTACAGAACATGCACAAGAGCTGATGAAAGAGGTTAGGATTGAGAAATATTATAGGCAAGGGAAGAGAGATTTTTAAAGTTAGACTTGAATAGAGAGAGTGGCAGCCTGCTGGACCAGAAGGGGAAGAGAGTTCCAGAGTGGATGAGCACATCTACAAATGGCACAGTCACCATCGCCGTGTAGGCTGGAGGAAGGAACAGTCTGCAGCCTGGATGAGGAAGATCTGAGTGTGAGTGGGCTTGTAAGGAAGGAGAAAATCAGACTTCTCCGTAAACGCACACCCACAGCGCGCCTGTACCAGCACACCGTAAATGCATACCCACAGCGCGCCTGTACCAGCACACCGTAAACGCATACCCACAGCGCGCCTGTACCAGCACACCGTAAACGCATACCCACAGTGCGCCTGTACCAGCACACCGTACGCACACACAGTGCGCCTGTACCAGCACACCGTAAACACATACACACAGCGCGCCTGTACCAGCACACCGTAAACACATACACACAGCGCGCCTGTACCAGCACCTCGTAAACACATACACACAGCGCGCCTGTACCAGCACACCGTAAACACACATACACAGCGCGCCTTTACCAGCACACCTGTACCACCCCACCGTAAACACACACAGCAGATCCTGTATTTGCACACCATAAACATGCACATACACCTGTATCATGACACCTTAAACACACACAGCACTCCTGTACTACCACACCTTAAACACATGTGCTAGTACAGGCGTGCTGTGTGTTTACGGTGTGCTGGTACAGGCGTGCTGTGTGTTTACGGTGTGCTGGTACAGGCGTGCTGTGCGTGCGCGCGCTGGTACAGGCGTGCTGTGTGTGTGCGCGCGCGCGCTGGTACAGGCGTGCTGTGTGTGTGCGCGCGCGCTGGTACAGGCGTGCTGTGTGTGTGCGCGCGCTGGTACAGGCGTGCTGTGTGTGTGCGCGCGCTGGTACAGGCGTGCTGTGTGTGTGCGCGCGCTGGTACAGGCGTGCTGTGTGTGCGCGCGCTGGTACAGGCATGCTGTGTGTGCGCGTGCTGGTACAGGCGTGCTGTGTGGACACAGCACTTACTGAACTGTAAAATTAGGATGACTCTGCTACAGATGTGTCTGTAGTGGTAATCAACGCCTGCAGAAGGCTTTTGTTGTGCTTTTCCTTTAGTTCCTCATCTACACTGAGACTGACTTCTCAATCTCATCCAAGTACCTTTTTTTCACTCACACTTCACCAAATTTTCATCACATACGTCCACAAACCTAGCATCTTTACAATCTGAAATGTCATTCCTGTCTACATATCCCACAATTCATTGTAGATGCTGCAATGTCAGCAACTACATTTACTCCCAACATTCGGTACAATCACAGATTGTGGTGGCAGTAGGGCCTGAAATTACCAATCTGCTGTCCAGAAGGCTGACTTCATCTCCGCCCTAGCGTCCCTCCACTCACTACATTTCCTGGCACTAACAGAGACCTGCACCACCCGTGACCTCGCGACTCTGGCTGCCCTGTCCTCTGCCTTTTCATTTACACATTCTATGAGGCATCTTGGCAGGGGATGTGGCATAGGTTTATTATTTTCTCAAAGTTTGCATTTCACTCCACTTTCCTTCTCTGCTCTTTCCATCTCTTCTTTTGAATTTCACACTATTAGTAGATGACAATGATGTGAGGTTTGGTATGAATGACACTGTAAGCCCTCCAGGTTCCCTAGATAACTTCACTGACGAGCTTGAAGTTCTCCTGAGTCAATTCCCCATTGAAGGAAATCCACTCATTCTTCTTGGTGACTTCAATCTTCCATCAGACAAGCTATACTCCTCCTGCATCTTTCCACTGTTGATGACATTTGACCTCACCTTCAACCAGTCTCCTCCGACTCACAGAGCAGCAATGACCTGATTTTCACCAGGACCACCACAACACACAACATCGCAGTCACCCCCCTCCACCTTTCAAACCATCATTTTCTATACTACTCTCTCCCTTGCTTCTCTTTCCATCCATACCTCCTCAACATGTTCTTCCTCCTTCTATCGCAATCTGCACTCCATCACTCCCTCTTCTCTTACTTCTACTATTTTGTCCACCCTTCCTCACTCTGACACACTTTCTTCTCTCTCCCTGGATTGCTAATACTTACTAATACTTTCCTTTCTACATTTTCATCATCAATGAAACTTCTGTGCGCTCTCTCCTCTAGACCACAATATCTTCCCCACCTGCCCCCTGGCTAACAAACACTCCACTGCCACAAGAGAAAACTAAGGACTGCAGAGAGGTGGTGGAGGAACACTCACCTAGAATCAGACCTCAGCTCATACCAGTCTCTCCTTTCCAAGTTCTCACTGGAAGTAACACCTGCAAAGTGATCCTACTACACAGGAAAATTTGAATCATCAGCATCTGATCCACACAAGCTTTTCAGTATGTTTTCTTCTCTCCTTAACCCTCCCCCTCCTACCTCATCTCTTACTGCTGAGGATTTCATCACGTTCTTTGAGGAGAAGGTTGCAGCAATCCGTCAGTCCTTTTCCTGTTCCCACCAGTGTTCAATCCCCTACATCTAAGTCTCTGGCTTCTTTTTTCTCCTATCTCCTCAGACAAAATTATTCAATTCCTGACTTCCAGCAATCCACTAGATCCCATTCTTTCCACTATGTTCCAGATCTCAAGAGATCTGCTTCCTTTCATCTCTGTCATCAACAACTCCTTCCTGCTTCCTTTCATCTCTGAAGGATCTGCTTCCTTTCATCTCCATCATCAACAAGAACTCCTTATCCTCTGGACATGTACCAACTACGTTCAAAACTGCCAGGATAGTACCAATCCTCAAGAAGGCCACTCGATGGCTCCAAAATAACCAATTACAGACCAGTATCACTTCTCTCTTTCCGCTAAAAGCCCTTGAACGAGCAGTTTACAATCAATTATTTATTTTCCTCACCTAAAAAAAGCTGCATGATCCCAATCATTCTGGCTACAAACCAGCACATTCAACAGTAAAAGCCCTCATAGCAGTGACAGAGAAAATTCATGCTGCTAATTCTGCCAAACTGTCATCTGTCTTTTCGACCTTTTGGCAGCCTTTGACAAAGTAACCACAAAATTCTCCTCTCCAGCCCCGGTGTGACTGGCTCTGCATGGAAATGATTTCAGTCCTATCTGGAGAGACGGTCCTATCAGGTAACGTGGGGAAGATCCACATCCAATACATATAAACTCTCCATTGGTGTCCCGCAGGGCTCAGTATTAGGCCCTCTTCTCTTCTCTTGGTGATGTAATATCTTCTCATGGCCTCTACTACAACTGTTATGCTGACGACGCCCAATTATTTCTTTCTTTCCCACCCTCCAACACACTGGTTTCCAGATGTATCTCAGAATGCTTGAGCAATATTGCATCATGGATGACAGCCCATTTGAAGCTCAACCCCAGTAAAACTGAGATTCTGTACATCCTAGGAACTCCCAGCCCTTACCATGACCTCACAGTTTCCTTCAAGAACTCCCTGGTATCACCATCTGAAGCTGCTTGTAGCCTGGGCACAACTTTGGACAACCAGTTGTTGTTCTCAACCCATGTTTCAAATGTGACCCTTGCAGATTCCTCCTTTGTAACACTGAAGGATTTGGTCTTTCTCTAAGAGCCATCAAACCTCTACAACTTGTCCAGAATGCAGCAGCACGACTGGTCTTCAATCTTCCGAAGTTCACACGTCACTCCACTGCTGCTCTCCCTTCATTGGCTTCCAGTAGCTACATGTATCAGATTTAAAACCTTGATGCTTGCCTACTAGGCCAAAAACGGACCAGCCCCTTCATATATGATGTCAATGTTCAAAGCCCGAGCCGTACCTTGAATATTTCAAACCACAAGTATGGCTCAGCCTGAAATACCATACTTCAAGTATCATGGAAGAGAAGCATCAAGACTATTCTCTGTATTTCCTCCTAGATGGTGGAATGAACTTCTGCTTGCTGACCGAACAGCAGGGTCCCTTGCACTCTTCAAATGCCGACTGGTAGGGTACTGTTTATTGCACTGATGTTGACAGCTCCTATATTGACTAACTGGATCTCTAGTACTAATTGTAGGGTTTATTGCACTGATTGAGCTTTTGTAATTTGCACTTCTACACATCAGCATTGATGCCTGTGTTTCAACAGTATTATAGTTCATTGGTATCTTGGATACTAACCTACTGTACTGGCCAGGAGGTATTCTATGAGTAAATGACAAGGCACTTTTTGAAGTCCCTCTAGATAAGAGTGTCTACCAAATGCCATAAATGAAAATGTGTGCGCTTAAGATTTGATGGTATTTTGGGGTTGTAGTGAATAATGGGTGTGTGTGTGTTTTAATGTGTGTATATTTCAGGTGTGCTGTAGGTTCGGTACCTTGAGCTCATAAAGGAGACTTTTGTGTTTCAGTCGGGCGGCGTTCTCATTAGTGATACAGCAGTCCCAGGCAGCAAAGATCTTATTACAGAAACTCTGGAAACGGTCTTCATCCCGAATAAGCTTCCGCTTAAAACCAGTCACTGATCTGAACACACACACACACACACACACACACACACACACACACACACAGAAACGGTCTTCATCTTGGATCAGCTTCTGCTTAAAGCAAGCTCCTGACATGAACACCCACACAGAAATGCACACTCACAGATTTACACACACAATATCTTATTACAAATCTAGTTAGCCTGTGGAGCATTAGCTCCCCCAAACATTTAGCATGGCCTTGTCACACTCACACACACCCAAACACATACATACTTAGCATGGTCCTGTTTCAGGCTCTCAGTTAACTTCTGTAAGATGCATCACTCACACACACACTGCACACAGAACTGTACCTCTTAACGATCCAGAGGAGGCTCAGGAGTAGGTAGGCAATGGTGCAGAGCAAGTAAGCTATCGGCACACTGTAGCTGAATGAGGGGAACTGGATGGACTCCACCATATAGGACCCATAGAACAGGTAGGTCTGCTCCAGGAATCCCTACACACAAACACACACCTTCTTTATAGTACCCATAGAACAGGTAGATTTAACCAAATTTACATTTAGCTGAAGCTTTTATCCAAAGCAACTTACAATCATGGCTCAGTACAACTTGAGCAATTGCGGGTTAAGGGCAACTTGGTGATTGTGGTCCCTGATGTGGCAACCTTCCGATTACAAGTTGAGTACATTAACCACTGAGCTACCACTGCCACTACCACAAAGCATTAGCTGATTCATTATTTATATAGCACTGCGTGACTCAGTATTAAAATAGCACTAAGTGATTCTTTATTAAAACAGTGGTGAGTGATTCAGTACTGAAACAGCACTAAGTATTTAAACAGCACTGAGTGATTTGGTATTGAAACTGCACTAAATGCAGTTTGAGTATTCACAGAGCACTGAGTGATTTGGTATTGAAACAACACGGACAGTTTGAAAGCATCACAGATCAACTCACTCAGTGTTAATGCAGCAATGATCAATTCACTCAGTGTTAACGCAACGCAACATGATTCCTACCGTTCCAGACAGCAGGTCAGTAATGTACTGGTGAAAGACCACCAGGCCCTGTCGAGATCTGGGAGGATACACACTGCATTCTATCTCTGAACACATGCACACAAACACATACACAGTTAAAAACAATCTTTTGAAATAATCAGTGGAAACAACATATAGATAATACACAGCTGCTGTGGATTATGAATGAAATAAGGTGTGGGTGCATGTGAAAGTGGAGAGAGAAAGCAGAGAGAGCAGTACTCTTTGTGTGAGTGTGTGTGTGTGTGTGTGTGTGTGTGTGTGTGTGTGTGTGTGTGTGTGTGTGTGTGTACCTTCTCCACTGGTGACAGTGAGGTTGGAAGACGTGCGTTTCGCCACGATGACTGGTAGGATCACAAAGCTGAAGATGAGCAGAAACATCATGAAGTTCAGCAGGACCAGGAAACGCAGGAAGGAGAAATATGAGAGAATCCCCGTCCCGAACATGCCTGCAGAATACACACACACCCCATCATACAAGACAAGCCCTCTATGCTGAGGATGTGAGAGAGAACAAGTGTGAGAGTCTGACCCTCTATGATGTGGATGAGAGCACGAGTGTGAGTCTGACCCTCTATGGTGTGGGTCTGAGAGAGCGAGTGTGTGAGTCTGACCCTCTATGATGTGTATGAGAGAGACCAAGTGTGTGAGTCTGACCCTCTATGATGTGTATGAGAGAGAGCGAGTGTGTGAGTCTGACCCACTATGATGTGTATGAGAGCAAGTGTGTGAGTCTGACCCTCTATGATGTGTATGAGAGCGAGTGTGTGAGTCTGACCCTCTATGATGTGTATGAGAGAGCGAGTGTGAGAGTCTGACCCTCTATGATGTGTATGAGAGAGCAAGTGTGAGAGTCTGACCCTCTATGATGTCTATGAGAGAGCGAGTGTGTGAGTCTGACCCTCTATGATGTCTATGAGAGAGCGAGTGTGTGAGTCTGACCCTCTATGATGTGTATGACAGAGCGAGTGTGTGAGTCTGACCCTCTATGATGTCTATGAGAGAGCGAGTGTGTGAGTCTGACCCTCTATGAGGTGGATATCTGTTCTCCAGAGCTGCATGCTACTGAACACCACAGAGCCCTCCTCTCTCATCCTCTTCAGGTAGTGCCCTGCACTTGAACGCCACTGTTTCCAGCCAGACAGATCACGGTAGAGTTGCAACCTGTGCTCTCGTCACACACACACCCAGAGAGGTATATATTGCAGTGTAGTACATTGCAGACATTAGCTGTTAAGGGAAATACCCACAGATACCCACACACAGACACATGCTTGTGTCTGCATTTCTCTCACAGACCCACACTCACTCACCCCCTCACATACTCACTTATGTCTGCATTTCTCTCTCTCTCTCTCACACACACACACACACACACACACACACACATACATACACACACACCTACACACACACCTACACACACACCCACACACACACCCACACACACACCCACACACACACCCACACACTCACTTGTGTCTGCGTTTCTCCGCCATGTTCAAGGGCAGTTCCCGGGCGAGTCTGTGCTCAGTAGTACTGCGGGAAGGCCCATCCTGTGTCCTCCCATATGCACACTTGCCTCTCACGTCCTGGGTCCCGCCCCCACTGCTGGTGGAGCCATAGCGCCCTCGGGAGACACGCCGACGCTTTGTGCTGCTGCTGCCTGATGACTTCCTGCGGTAGAGCAGGGTCTGGTAGCTGGGGAGCTGGTCCAGCAGAGGGTTATTGACAGCAACAACCCGTCTGGAGAGGAATGCTAAAGAAAACACAACACCTCTCACTAGGGCTGAAATGATTCAAGAAACTTGAGTAACTCGATCACTAAAAATCATCGATGGAAATTCTTTGCATAGAAGCTTCTTTTAATCCATATAACTCTATCCACAAATATTCCTATGCCCCATCATGCCTTAAGCCACATATTTGCAAACATCCATCAAGCTGAAAACAGATTCAGTAGCTAAATACTAGGTTCTCTAACAACAAAAATGTGGGAGCATACCAAAATAATGTTAAAGCGAGGTGATATTGTATTACTTCTACCATAGAATGGTGGAAGCATAATATGAATAAGTCAAATTTTACTTTTTAAAGTACTTTTGCTTGTTTTCTAGAATCATTAGCCAGGGATGGAGGCTATGAATAAGCTCCCAGGAACCAGTATCTTCATTGCAGTAATGTTGAGTGGGTTCTAGTGAAGACAATAGACAAATATGTTTACTTAAATGCAGACATTGTGCCCAGCCAGAGTTTGATCAGTCCATACCATCATGCTTGGTTTATCAATGCAGAGACAGGAGAGGTTCACAGAACAGGGTGATCATACATGGCTCTTGAGGTCATGCAGTCATGCTGCTGCCAGTTAACAGAAGGTTAGCTGGCAATGCATGCAATTCCCTATGCGAGATTGTTGAACTCTTCCAGAGCGATTTCTCATGTTTATTGGCAGAGACAATGAATTTGACATTTTTATATATATTCAATAGGCATTACAGTAAGACTAAAGTAAGTTATATTACATACAATTGTATTTCGGATGAATAAATTGAATTTGTGAAAAAATATACTGTTAGGAAATCACCTTTTGTACACTGAGGAAGTAATAACTTTTGTGTGTTCTGAGAAATGTTTCTACTGTTTTCAAAACTGCTTTCACACAAATGTTAAGGATCACTGAGTGCACTGCAAAGGTTATGGAAAGTAGCAAATGGCAAATTACTTAGTTTTACCTGATTTATATTTTTATATTTCTTGTAAACCAAACTATTTTGTGTTTCCCTTTCATATCAACAATCATTGGTACACCAGCCTCGACAAAATAATGTTTAATGACTCCATTCACAAACCATACCGCACATATCTTGAAAAACATGAAAAATAAAAAGGTCAAATGAAAATATCATAGATACCTTTATTTGAAATAATTGGAAATTAATTTTTTTTTAACTTATATATTTTTACGATTTACTCTTCTTGTTTTTGAATTTCAGAAAATGTTTTATTTAAAATCCATAAGGCAATATGGCATTTAAATACACTAAATTAGGAGTAGTTTTGAGAAATATATTATGAAATTTAAGCAATAAAAATGTTGATTTTCTAAAACAGAAACGAATTAGTTGTTCATTTTAAGACACCCGTCATATTCTTTTTTGTATATTTACTATTGCTCTTTAATAAAACAAAAGTATTTGTTTTCCAATTACATAATTAATTAATGGAGTAATCCTTAGAATACTTAATTACTAAAATAATCTATTACTGCAGCCCAACCACTCACAAACTCAGTCTCTCTGTGTGACACAATTGGAGGGGAACACTAGAGAATACACAACACAACACATGGAAATCTTTCCTAGTACACACAAGGTGAAATAACAAAACAAAAGCATTTTCATAAAAACGCATCTTTGAGGTTGTTTTAAACATGTGAGGAGCCAAGAGATTTCTCTTTAGCTACAACTACTGCAGGTAATGCATTATTTAGCTACACCAGAAACACAACAGTCAATGGCAAATACAGCTGATAGATATGCAGGACAAATCTGCCAGAGCACTGGGCTCATCCTGACCCTATCACCCACTCAGACCAGTAATGGTGGCCTGGTGGTTATAACGTTTGCCTCCCAGCACTCCTGCTGGTTTCCTCCCGCAGTTCAAGATCAGGTCAAACTGGCTATCATAATAAATTTTCCTGGTGTAAATGTGTGTTAAGGTTTGTGTGTGTCTGCATGCCCAGTTGTGGATGGTGCTCTGTCCAGGGTGTTGTCACCTCTCCCCTCCCTGCACCTATTTCAGTCCCCCAGGGGGACATGGTTTCTGGTTGAGAGTACACTGTGTAAGATTGGCTGCTTCTTCTCACTGGCATGTGATTGTATGCAAAAGCTGTGTGTTGATTGTAAAGTGTCCTTGGGTTTCCTTGAAAGGTGCTACATAAGTGTAAATTCTTTCATTCATAATAAAGAGATCATCTGCCAAAAACATTACTCACTGCAGCTTTAAAAAGATGGGCCCATCTCAGGTTCATTCATAAGACAGTGTGCCAGTTAGAGCCATATAAAGTAGGCATGGTACTGGATATCTGTAAAGCTGCTTTATAACAAAAGCTGTTATAGCATTATATAAATAAATTTGACTTTGACATTAAGTACAGTTTATGTTTAATTTTATGAAATTGTTTTATTTTCATGAGAAGGATCAAGAGAGCTACTTCCACATCCACCCAGAAGTAAACAATCTTTTTTGGATGGTTTATAAAAAGGTTGCTGTTTGGTTTTCCTACATCTAAGAACTTTCAACTGGTACAAGAAACTACCATAGCTATAGGCACCATTCTACCTGCCCCCTCTGTCTGTGTCTGTCTGTCTGTCTGTCTCTGTATGTGTGTGTGTGTGTGTGTGTGGGGGGGGGGGGGGGGGGGTTAAATGTGTCAATCAAGCCTCAAGACTCAGCTTCAGTGACTGAAGATCTTGTGTATATATCTTATACACAAACACTAAAGAACAGAATTTTCTTTTCTCCTCTCTAAAACAACGGACTGTTGAGACATTAAAAAGAAACCACAAAGCGATATTTAGACTGTAGAGACCATTTTTGTTTTCCACGTTTGTTATTTCTCGATTTTACAAAGAGCGTAACATTCTGGCTAATACACTTAACTTAAATAGTAATTCCAAATTTTATCCAAGTTCGCACTTTAAGTTGTGATGTTACCCAGACTGGGCTGTGTGGTGTTCGGGACCATAGCTAGCCAGCTAGTTCATCTGCGCCACACGAGTAACACCATCCCGTTTGGCTACACGCATTTCATTTATTATTGAGATCGACATATTATTGAGATCAGCAATGTTTGGCTACGTGACGAAAAAACGCCAGTGTTGGCAACTGCACCAAAATGAAAAGTAGCGAGTCACGATGTAATTTAACGTTAGTTACATTAGTTAAATGTAACCTTAGCTACTTTAGTAACCTTATCTAGTTATCTGCCTAGTTAGTGGATTAGAACAGTACTCTTATACATGTCAGACAAACCAGCACCTAACATAACCTAGATAGTTAATGAACTTACTTCAGCCAGCTATGACAGCCCCATAACCGCAAATATCATTATTTAGAGAGCCGGCCAGCTAGCGTTAGCACTAGTAAGGTATCACCCCTGTAGTCTCTCCCAGTCTCTCCTGCAGTCTCTCCCATAGTGTCTCCGGCAGTCTCTCCTATAGTGTCTCCCAGTCTCTCCGGCGGTCTCTCCTATAGTATCTCCCAGTCCCTCCGGCAGTCTCTCCGGCGGTCTCTCCTATAGTATCTCCCAGTCCCTCCGGCAGTCTCTCCCATAGTGTCTCCCAGTCTCTCCGGCCGTCTCTCCTATAGTGTCTCCCAGTCTCTCCGGCGGTCTCTCCCACAGGTACTGAACTCCACACCTAGAGCTGCGTGCCTTGACAAGTTTGCTAGGCGGCTAGCGTTAGCTAGCTATAACTAATATCAATGATTTTAGGATGTTTACGTACCCCCATCAACGTTGTCCATTTGTAATGTTGACTATATAACGTGACCAAACGGTCGCTTTCTTAGTTAAATAATTTCAAACGGAACAGATGTTTGTTGTGGTTGATCCATAACAGGCTAGCTAACGTAGCCACATTCCTGAACATCCGAAGCAAGTAGTCTAAACTGCGCGTGCATGAATCTTGAAGCGCGTCCTTGTCAACACCGTGAATACCTAAGGCTTAGACCCAACCCTAATGCTGTATCCAGAAAAATGTAATTGAGAAACTGTTTAATATCGCAAATAGTGTAGAATTTACTGTAGAATGCTAATTAAGGGTTTCCAAAGCCTATTTACAATGAAAGCTAGAAATCCAGTGAATGATAAATTAAATCTGGCCTGTTAAGGTATGACAACCACCCTTCTCCGGTATCTAATTTACTAGATGTACTATCAATCAGTGATTATCTAAATGAGAATAACTTTAATTACAACATACTCAGACTAATCAGACACACTGGACAATTTACATAGTACAAAATATAGGAAATAAACTAGTCTTAAAAAAGGCAAAATAAAGAAATAACAGTATTATAAAATAGTAATCTAATATAACTAATGGGCTAGTTTATTTGTGTATGAAGAGGTGGTGTCTGAGGTGAGAGGGGTTGGGTATGATTGTACCTGCATGCTTCATGACTGCTTTGGTCCTTGTTTGTGGAAAGGTGTCCTAAAATGTTGCCTTGTTACACATATATGGTAAAGACATAAAGATATAAGGATATAATATGACTCCTCACGTATGTCAAGGCCAGTCCTTAGATCACGCTAACATCTTATGAAGAGATGTCTTTGTATAGAGATGTCTTTCTATGGACCTATTGTATCGATGGACATTCTATTCACCAAATAAACATTCCCCGCGCGCTTCAGTGAGCTCGGTCAATAGTTCCTGGGAGATGTTTAAGGGTCTCCATCTGCACATAAAGGCTTTGGAGCTCGGGAACCCCCACAGACAAAGATATTAAATGCAAATGCTTTCCAAAATCACTCTGCATACTGAAACACCTCATGCTGGAGTGATGTTATGTGTGGTGCCATAGATTAGCAGCACAAAAGCTAATCACAAAGATCCCACAGAAATCCAGGCTTGTGCATTTTACTCACATGATGTTTTTTTCAGTGACTTTTCATTTATTGGCCTTTTAAAACAAATCAGGATAAGGAAAAAACAGTCCCCTTTCAGGTGAAGATTATTTAGAACATTTAAGCATACATCATCGCTAAATATAACATAGTGGTACCAATCCCCCTTCATATTGTGTAGCTGCTGTAGCTGCCACTCTCCCAGACTCCCTATCAGTCCCTGTTTCTGGTGTAAAAGAAACCACCCAGCCAGTTCCCACCCACGGCGAGAGAGACGCCACCAGCCCAGTTCCTGCCTCTGGCAAGAGAAATGCCGCCCAGCCATTCCCTGCCTCCGGCGCAAGAAACACCACCTGTCCTGATCGTATTCCAATCCCTGGCGCGAGAGACACCACCCATCCTGATCCTGTTCCAGTCCTGGGCGCTAGAGACGCCGCCTGGCCTGTTCCCGGCATAGTGGATGCCGCCAATTCTGTTCCTGTTCCCAGCCTAGTGGTGGCCGCCTGGCCTGTTCTTGCCACCCAAGAGGTCTCTCAACCTGTTTCTGTTCCATGTGTCAAGTCTGTACCTGTAGGTGTGCCCCCGGATATCCCTGCAGCACCACTGACCACCACAGCCACTAGTCCAGACTTCCCAGACTCGCCGTTGAATGCTACAGAGTTTATTTTTAAGGGTGATATTTCCCTTAACATGCCAAGATCATGGACCAAATTGTCATGAACATGTTTTGGACTGATGACACCAGGAACAATGCATGAAAGAGGCCTGTGGAAGGATGTCCACTGTAAGGTGCATAAGGTGTTCTAGGGGCCCAACACTGGCAGTGACAGGGCTTGAACCAGCAACCATCCCATTATAAATCAAGTACCTTAACCATTGAGCTACATTTATTCAAACTGGATTTAGTATTAAAGCCTTATGTTATATTCAATAATTAATGTTCTAATAAAATACTAACACTTAAATGTATTTTCTAGCCACCCTAATTTGACTCCAGTCTTTAAGTAAGTGTGCTGGCAGTACTGAGTGAGTTGAGAATTGGTTGGTGATCTGATCAACTTCTGTTACCCAAGATTAAAGGAAGTGTGCAAGTGATGAGAAACTATTTAAATTTTCCCTTTTTATCCATTTAGCTCCGTTCACTCCCATTCACTCTCTCGCATGCGCCCTGCATTTGCAGTCATTTTTTGATGTAACGGGAGGAATGGTGAACAGGCTCCTCATAAACCAGCTCTGGCGGGATAAAGTCTGCTGCCATATGCAAACGACGAATACAGGCACCAAGACCTGAGAATAGAAAATATGTGGTAGCGAAGCTACAGCACTGCCTACTGGTGGAAGGAGGAAATTACTACTCTCAGGCTGGGGAAGGACTGGTTTGCTGCTCCAACTCTGCTCATGCTTCGGTTATTTCATCTCCTTATTATTCCAACTTAATATAATAAATAATAACAATCATAGAGACTACAATGATTGTTATGATGGTGAAAACTGTAGTTGAGAAACTGATTAATATCACAGTTGACCAAAACATCAGTAATACATCCCTAGTGTAATGGAACTGCAAGCTCAATTTTCTATCCTTCAAAACCTATTACAACAGCAATAAACATGGGGGCTGGGGGTAAATTTAGACTATAGCGCGGTTACTCTTGCTCAGTATAGTTACAGTATTGAGAGTTGGATATAACATAATTTTTCATGTTTGCCAGTAAATGTCCACCCTGTTTCTTAGATCAAGTTCAGCAAAGACGTTCTATGGACAGACGTTCTATTCACCAAATAATCACCTCCCACGCGCTTCAGTGAGCTCGGTAAAAAGTCACCAGGGGGAGGGGGGGTGGGGTTAGGGGTCACCGTCTGTACATAAAGGGTTCAGAGCTCTGGAGTACCCACAGACAAAGACACTTCCCTGGATATTAAAACATGCAGTTGCATTCCCAGATGGCTTTGCATACTGAAACACCTCGTGGTGGAGTGATGTGATGCCTGGGCCCATATATTAGCAGCACAAAAGCAAACAAAAAGTCCTGCAACTAGAAAAACTTTAGCATAGATTAGACCTACATGTTTATAATATGAAGTATGAGAATCACAAAGTTCTCAGAAATCCAGATTCATGCATTCTACTCACATGAGTATTTTTTAAACATTTCCTTTTTACAGTAAAAAGAACATAACACAGACCCCTTCCAGGTGAAAATCATTTACACTATTTACGCTTAAAATCATTTAGGATAGACTATTTACGCATAAAATATAAATTTGTCCAGTTCATCCTTACTGAGTCAAATGTAAGTCTAAGAATTTTGAAACATAAAGCGATGTTGTTTCTTCAAACTGGAGTGACTGGACATGTAAAATTCGTCTAGACCTATAAAGTGTATTCTTGCACAATAAGTCACAACGCGACTTCAGAGCTCGAGCTCCTTTGATCTCTTAACGATGTTTTTGCAGTTGCTTGGCGCGCGCCAGCCTATTCCACGTGAGACTGTTAAGACTTCAGACAGCCTCACGCGACCTGTGCATGGTCGGTAGTTGCAGAAAATGCGCGACGTTTGAGTCCCATCTGCACATGGTCTAATGCAAAACTGGACGGGCTAATTTCCTCGTGCACAGAGAGACCCAACGTTGGCGCGTTACGTGATATAAGCGTCCGTCTTCGTCCGATATTGGGGTTAAGACACTGCTGTATCGTCTAAAAGATGCATTTCTATTTCTGAGTACGTGGTTTTGGGGAGCTCTGGTGATCAGCCAAGTGAACTCCGAGACTGCGGATAACTCCCGAGGTCACGTTGTAAGGAATCATGACTCTGGCTGGAAGTTGGACATTTTGTCTGGGGAAACCGACTGTTCCGTGCCCCTGTTGCCTTTCACTCCTGCTTTGGGTGCTCGCTGCTGTCTCGCCCCCGCGGGCACTGTGCGCGAGTGTGGCAGGGTCCCGTCGCGCGGAGCATCCCGGAGTTTGTCCTGACAAACTGAACGCGAACCTCTGGGTGGACGCGCAGAGCACGTGCGACAGAGAATGCGAGAAGGACACGGTGAGACCATGAACACTGTACATTTATCGGCATTTGGGACACACATCTATAAATAATGACTTAGTTGCTGTTTAAACGTTAGAGTGGAGCATTCCGCCTCTGTGAACGATATATAAATGAAGCAATTAAGCGATATATCCGGCTAAGACCCAGGAAAGGTTTTGAAGTTGAAGTGTAGCAAATCTAAATTGTTATGAGTGCGCGAGGCACACTCGCGCTTACTCACGCACACACGTAACCTTCCACGCTCTGGCTCCACGTGCAGTGTTTCCGCGCAGTGGTTCGCTTTCTCCGCCGCTAGAGGGCGCAGTCTGACTAGTGTACCAGCAGACACTGCTGGACTGCGTAGTGTGCGGCGCGCATGCGTACCGTGCCTCTCTCAGATGAAATTCAGTGGCTCTTTACTTCGCTGTTACACGTTTATAAGTAGACTGGCATAAATCGGCGGACCCAGTGTTCTGCTGGGTCTACACGGCAAAATTGAGCTAGATGTGTCAGGCCACAAAATATGGCATATGACCTTTATTGCTGTTCTGTGTGTGTGTACGTGTGTGTCTGTCAGTTTGTCTGGATCTGCTTAGTGTGTAAGCATTTTCGGGGTAAATGTTACACCAGACTCTACACCCCACATCTGTTTCCTTTCCTCATTCACAGAAGTCACGGGTTATAGGTGTCTCTTCTCTAAAACACATGTACATCCTAGATGGAAGGACCAGTTCTCCAAAGTTCTTCCTCCATATGTTCCTGAAGTGAATAATCTCAAACTGCATATTATCAGTTCTAATAGTATGTCCTATTAATAACTTGCAATCCTAAATTAGTTTTCCACTTTCCATAACTAATCAGGACATCTGCTCCTTTACGAGGAAGCAAACATCTCTTCACATTATGTTAATGAGCATGCCTTATATACATTACCTCTTAACCATACGTTCAAAACATATATATGTTATCTCTTCACCTTATGCTGTATATGTCATACAACTACTTTCCTATTACAATGAAATTTCTCCTGAAAGTTGCTTTACACACACATACAAGCATATGTGTGCATAGGTGTTATTTTTAGTTACATATGTATAGCACCTTTCTCAGACTCAAGGGACGCTTTACACACAGATATTGGCTTTTTACAAACACACACCGATGAGACATACAGCATACTCTCTATCAGTGTACTCTATCAGTGTACTCGTATCAGTGTACTCTATCAGCATACTCTCAGTGTACTCTATCAGCGTACTCTATCGGCGTACTCTCTATTAGTGTACTCTATCAGCGTACTCTATCAGCGTACTCTATCAGTGTATTCTCTATCAGCGTACTCTATCAGTGTACACTCTATCAGCGTACTCTATCAGCGTACTCTCTATCAGTGTACTCTATCAGTGTACTCTCTATCAGCATACTCTATCAGTATACGCTCTATCAGCGTACTCTCTATCAGCGTACTCTCTATCAGTGTACTCTATCAGCGTACGCTCTATCAGCGTACTCTCTATCAGCGTACTCTATCAGCGTACTCTATCAGTGTACTCTCTATCAGCATACTCTCTATCAGAAAGCACAGCCGGGTGTAGGGAAGCGGAGGAGGTTAAGACCAGGACAGAGCACCAACCATCACTGGACACACACAGAGGTCATATTCATACAGGATAATTTAGAGTGTCCAGTCAACATAAATTCTATGTTTTTAGACTGTGGGAGGAAACCCACAAAGACACAGGGAGTATGTGTATGACTATGTATGTGACAAATAAACTTGAACTTGAACTTGAACTTGGAGAACATGGAAATTCCACCCAGATAAGGACTCGAAGCCAAGACCCTAGCGCTGAGACCCTAGCCAATGTGCTGCCCCAGCTACATAATATATTTATGTGCAAGTGAACACATATGCTAGTGTGTATATGCAATTGTGGATTAACATTAATATGTATATCTAAGTAGTGTGTGTGTGTGTGTATGCGCAAGGATTTCATATGCATGTTCAAGTGTGTTCAGCATTGCATTTGTGTGTATCGGTTGGTTTTATTAATACGTCTATTAATATGTCGTCTATGTCTTAGTGTGTAAGCAGTAAAGTTACTTTTCTGGGTAAAGGTTCCCTGGTAGGTTCACCCCAGCTTCCACCAGAAGAAGATACACACACACACACACACATTCACCCTAGATGGAAGGGCTAGTTCGTCCATGTTGATGTGCATATGTATATGTGTGTATGTTCACCTTAGGAATGTAGGGCTATAAATTGTTTGGGAAATGCTGTGCTAATGTATGTGTTTGTGTGTGTGTGTGGTTGTATGTGTGTGTTTGCTGTAGGACTCTGCTGAGTTGGAGAAGTGCTCTGCTAACCTGTGTGTGTGTGTGTGTTTGCTGTAGGACTGTGCTGACTTTGAGAAGTGCTGTGCTAACGTGTGCGGTCTCCTCAGCTGTGTGGCTTCTCGTTTCCCTGACGGCACCCTCGCTCTTCCGGATGGCCAATCAAGTGCGAGTGTGTCATCAGGCGGTGCGTCAAGCTGCGACGGTTTCTTGTGCAATCAACAGGGGGCAGTGTGTGACGTGTGGGAAGGGCAGCCGGTATGTAAGTGCCAGAACGGCTGCGAGAGTGAGCCCAGCTTTACTTGCGCCTCCGACGGCCTCACCTACTTCAACCGCTGCTACATGGATGCGGAAGCATGCATTCAGGGTGTAACCCTCAGTGTGGTCACCTGCCGATACCATCTGTCTGGCCTGTGGACCAGCCCGTTGCCCCCGGACACCACCGCCCAGCCCACGCCCACCTCCTCCGCCCCCTTCCCCCCCACCCTTTACTCCAGCCCCCAGCACCAGGCCGTCTACCTGGGCGGCACCGTCAGCTTCCACTGTGACGCGATTGGCCATCCCAAGCCTGACGTCACATGGGAGAAGCAGTCAGAACGTCGGGAACGACTGGTCATGCGTCCAGACCAAATGTATGGCAATGTGGTGATCACCACCATTGGCCAGCTGGTGGTCTATAATGCCCAGACATGGGACACGGGCATCTACACCTGTATCGCCCGCAACTCCGCGGGTGAGCTACACGCCGACTTCCCGCTGTCGGTGGTGCGGCGGGCAGAGAGAGAGTTCTACGAGGAGCAGGAGGGAGGAGGGGAGGACGAAGAGGCCGAAGTGCAGCCCTTCTCTCCAGCGGACTGCCTGGCACCACTCGAGCGGGGTGAGTGTGGTGAGAGCCACGTGGACTGGTACTACAACACCACGCTGGGCTTGTGTCAGCCATTTGCCCACAGCGGCTGCCCAGTTGGGCGGAACCGCTTCGAGACATATGAGGAGTGCCGGGCCCTGTGTCAACTTGAGGGCCCAGGCGTGTGCAGCCTGCCTGCCGTACAGGGCCCGTGTCGCAACTGGGAGGTTCGTTGGGCCTACAATGCCCCCTCCCGCCACTGTCAGCCCTTCATCTATGGCGGCTGCCATGGAAACAGCAACAGCTTCCGTTCACGAGCGGAGTGCGAGGAGGCGTGTCCGCGGCGGCGGGCGCGGCCCTGCAGAGGGTGCCGGCCCCGAGCTCGCCTGGTGCCCAGCCTGTGCAGCAGCGATTTCGCCATCGTGGGGCGCCTGGCGGAGCTGCTGGAGGAGCCAGACTCAGGCGTAGCACGCTTCCGTCTAGAGCGCGTCCTGCGGGATGAGAAGATGGGCCTGGAGCTGTTTAAGGCCCAGCACCTGGAGGTGACGCTGGCACGCATCGACTGGTCCTGCCCCTGCCCCAACATCACGCTGCAGGATGAGCGCCCCCTGCTGGTCATGGGGGAGGTGCAGGACGGCATGGCAGTAGTGCTGCCCGACAGCTACGTGCGACTTGCTTCAGAACGCAAAGTCAGGAAGATCCAGGAGGTGCTGGCCAAGAGGACCTGTGAGATGCTGCAGCGCTTTCAGGACTGAGACTGAGCGTGTGTGTGTGTGTGCGTGTGTGTGTGAGTGAGCACGGCTTTGTGTATGCATGTCTGTGAGTGTGTGCATGTGTGAGTGTGTGCATGTTTGTGTCAGTCTGTATGTCTGTCTCTTTGCATGCATGCATGTGTTTGTCTTTTGTGTCACTGTGTGCGTGTGTGTTTGTGTGTGTGTAATATATCAGCATTTAAAAGAAGAACTGTATGCAAAACAATATTTTAAAGTCTTTACACAAATTAAGTGGGCAAGTTTACTGATAGCTGAACTGGTCACAGACAGGCAGATTAATAGATAGGTGCTGTTCTGTGTCAGCTATAGGAAGTGAGTTCATTTCAGGAGGTTTTTTTTAGCTGTATTAGTTGAAATGTGTTTTTGCTGAAACATGCATGGTACTTGTGGACAGTGATGAGTCGTCTATTAACGCAAAACAATTTTAAATTCTATTTTACTGTAATTTACTTGTCTACTTAAATAAAGCATTTACATTGTGTGTCTGTTTGTGTGTATGATGAAGAACCTCTGTCTGTTTCTCTGTACTACTGCTATTTTTATTAACCTCCCTCTCTCTCTCGTTCTCTCTCCCCCTATATATATATATATATATATATATATATATATATATATATATATATATATATATAAAATCACACACTGCCTGGCCAAAAAAAAGGTCACACACTCTTAATATTTGGTTGGACCGCCTTTAGCTTTGATTACGGCACACAGTCACTGTGGCATCATTTCCACAAGCTTCTGCAATGTCACAACATCTATTTCTTTCCAGAATTGCATTAATTTTTCCCCAAGATCTTGTATTGATGATGGGAGATTTACACCACTGCGCAAAGTCTTCTCCAGCACATCCCAAAGGGGTTCAGGTCTGGACTCTGTGGCGGCCAATCCATGTGTGAAAATGATGTGTCATGCTCCCTGAACCACTCTTTCACAATTTGAGCCAGATGAATCCTGGCATTGTCAGCTTGGAATATACCTGTGCCATCAGGGAAGAAAAAAATCCATTGATGGAATAACCTTCAGTATATTCAGGTAGTCAGCTGACCTCATTCTTTGGGCACATAACTTTGCTGAACCTAGACCTGACCAACTGCAGAAACCCCAGATAGCACTGCCCCCACAGACTTGTACAGTATGCACTAGGCATGATGGGTGCATCACTTCAGCCACCTCTTCTTACCCTGATGCACCCACCATACTGGAACAGGGTAAATCTGGTCTCATCAGACCACATGACTTTCTTCCATTGCTCCAGAGTCCAATCTTCATGCTCCCTAGCAAATTGAAGCTGTTTTTGCCGGTTAGCCTCACTGACAAGTGGTTTTCTTAAGGCTACACAGCTGTTTAGTTCCAATCCCTTGAGTTCCCTTCGCACTGTGCTTGTGGAAATGCTCTTACTTTCACTATTAAACATACCTGAGTTGTACTTTTTCTACGATTTGATTTCACCACATACTTAAGTGATCGCCGATCACGATCATTCAAGATTTTTTCCCGACCACATTCCTTCCTTGAAGATGATGTTTCCCCACTGTCCTTCCACTTTTCAATAATGTGTTGGACAGTTCTTAACGCAATTTTAGTAGTTTCAGCAATCTCCATAGATGTTTTCTCTGCTTGATGCAAGCCAATAATAATTTATATATATATATATATATATATATATATATATATATATATATATATATATATATACATACATACATACATACACACACACACACACACACACACACACACACACACACACACACACACACCTGTGAGAAATTACGAACATACATTCAATAAACCAACTAAATAAACTTAATTAAAGGAATGCTCTGGACTTAAAAATGTAAACAAAAGGACTGACATTGTTATTAAGCCAGCTGATAAGTGTGGAGCAGCTGTTTGCAGAAAATACCTTAATTAGAAATAAGCAATCAAACAGCTTTCTGATACTAGTTTTTATAGGCAGAACAGCTCTGACATCACAGAACAGCTCTGACATCACTCCACACTTACAGTCTTACATTCAGTCCACTATTACTCAGCCATTTCAGCAGGACGCCTACCTGATTCTGCACAAATTCATATTGATAACCCTCACTATAACCATTTCTGTCTAAAACAATTCTGGACATCCTATTGTATGTTGGGTTGATTTGGTCAAGATTACATAATTAGATCTGTACTTACTGTGGGCTTTTTGACAGCAAACATTAAACTAGCTGAAAGCACACAAAAGTGTATGTTCCCTTTGATGGGCTTGGTCTGTCTGTCGACACATTTTCTACCTGAAAACGGAAATATTGCTTCATGGGAAATCATGATTGCAATGGCTAGCAGAAAAAAAAAAGTCCCTTGTGTGTGTGTGTGTGTGTGTGTGTGTGTGTGTGTGTGTGTGTGTGTGTGTGAATATGTGATCTAACTGAATTAACAGGACTGCTGTTTTCTCAGTAAAATTAGGGTGCTCAAACCATATGAGTGAGGGAGTGTCATGTGTATGGGTAAAAAAGTGCGTGTGGTTTGCACAAAGATCATCATGGGAAATGTACAGCCTTGCTTTACCATTTCCATCAACAGAAACAGCAGATCTGATATGTTGAAGGTCTTTGGTAAAGGTCATCCCTGATGTACCAGTACCAGTCTTAGTACCAGCTACACCAACATGTACCAGTACAAGTCTTAGTTCCAGCTACACCAACATGTACCAGTACCAGTCTTAGTTCCAGCTACACCAACATGTACCAGCACCAGTCTTAGTACCAGCTACACCAACATGTACCAGCACCAGTCTTAGTACCAGCTACACCAACATGTACCAGTGCCAGTCTTAGTACCAGCTATACCAACATGTACCAGTACAAGTCTTAGTTCCAGCTACACCAACATGTACCAGTACACTAATGTGCTGATAAAGCCCTAGATTATAATTACTAATTAATATCTAATGTTTGCCATGTGAAAACAGTATACTCACATCTCGCTGTTTACCTCACTACACACAACACATATTAATTTACGCTTCTAACTGCTGAATGCTTTTGCTGCACACCACCCTTTCACCTCCACAGATGCAAAACCACAAGGAAGTGCAAAAGAAAAACAACTTGAAACTCAGCAAAAGTGGTTGGGGAGGGGGGAGAGAGACTCATACAGAAAGATCAGTGAAAAGGAGACCTGGCTATGGAGAGGTGGAGAGCTCTCTTGCTGCTGATTTACAGTCTCTGGGGTAGGAAACTGTTCATTCAGCCAGATCTTATATAAATCCATAGTCATTTTATTTCAATGTAACATTTATTGTTATTTACTGTCTTATTACAGTATAAAAACATACTGTTTTTATGTCTCAATCTCAAACCTACTTAATGTATTTTTTTATCTCTTAGTGTCTTTCCTAACTGGTTATATCTAAAATTTTCTTGGCTATTATATTAATGTAAAACAGTTTGCACTGAAAATCATAGTATGAGTTTCTTGGTAAATTTAACCGCTGAAACCCGACATCCTCTGTAGATGGTTTCTATTGTATTAGGGTCAACAATATGTTAATTAATCTGCAGTATTCCTCTCATTTCACTTAATTTAATCATTTATTACTGAAGTTCTCACTGAAAATGCTGCCCCAGATGAAATGCTTGAGCCATTGATTTGTGAGAAAAACAGAACTCCACTGAGCATGTGTACAGGGGAGGTGAAGCATGATTGAGTTGTTGTGTAGAGCACATTGTGTATCCTGATCCTGCATGTTAGGGTTGAGTACGTCTTTATATACTTTACATAATAAAAAGCTGAATTTCACACGGGTCCAACATGCAAGAACACGTGTGGGAGGAGGTGGTGCTTTTTGGGTGTATTTGTTCCTGTGTAACCACAGTGAGAAGTTCCGGTAAATACAGAGAAAGAAGTCACCACTCCCTGTTCTAACCACACACATGTGCGCATGCTAACATGGTGGCCCCACTGCTGCAGAGCGTGGAGCGGGACGTACATTCTTCCTAGACATGGACGAACATTTAATTGAAACAAAGACAATGGCACTCACATGTATTACAAACTATGAACACAACACGGTTAACATTGGACAAACACGATAAACACGGATACCTTTAACAACAATGGGAAGACCATTTAACATTTACATGCTACATGAACATCTACACGTACAATGACCAATCCCCTGCACACAAGGACAAGGGTTTATATACATAAAGACAAGACAAGGTGCAGCTGTGTGTGGGTTTGGCGGGCCAAACCACGTGACTCGCGGGAGGCGAGCGTTCCGTGACATATACACAGGTACATGCACACGAATACACAAATTATAGGGTAAATATATAGATGTGAAATCTGTTAAAGCGCTATCGCTGTTTCTCTCTCATTGTGCAAAAGTGTGAGTTTTCTGTTTTTTCCTTTCTATTTTTTCATTATTATTAATTATCATAGATCCATTTTGTGGTGACATTTTGTAATAATAATAATAATAATAATAATAATAATAATAATAACATGCTATTCTAGTACCCAAAGTGTTACAAATGACTAAAAACATCAGAAAAAAACAACCCATACCAGAGACAATAAATAATTCAAACAAGTAAAATAAAATTATTAAAAATAAAATACAAATTAAACACTACCAGAAAACAAAATAATAAATAAAAATAAAATACATAAATAAACAAGAAATAAAAAATAAAATACAAACAGCAATCCAACAATGACATTTATGTCTTCCAGATCCTATACTACAATAATTAAAATAAAAAAATCTGAATAAGTCATTTTAAAAAGTCACATTTTCAGTAGTTTCTTAAAATTATCATGTGTGGGGGCCATTTGTACATGATTAGGCAAACAAGGAGTTCTCCATGAAAATATTTAGGTTTGTGAAGTGGAGAAAACAGGAAGGCACATAAAGCTTCATTACACCACTGAAGTATTGGGCAATGAACTGATATGTTTCAACAAGAATTTTATACTCTATACATTCATAGACAGGCAGTCAATGTAGTTAATGTTGAAGAAGAGAAGAATGAACATGAGCTGCACAATTCTGCACTGTAACTTGATAAGAGATTAAGTAGGGAGGCCAATATAAAGATCATTGCAGTTGTCAATGGGTAATAAAACCATGCATTAGTCTTTAAGCAAAAACTATACATATGAAATTTTAAATGAAATTTTAGATACATGTTCATGATGTGCCTCAGATGTCGGCTGGTTGACAAGGGCACCAAGATTCTGAACAACCACAGAGGGAGCAACCAAATTGCCATCAGTGGAAAGGCCGATGTCATCTTTCTGTAATACACAAGCTGCACCAATTAAAAGAACCTCAGACTTAGAAAAATTCAATTTATGAAGATTTATGCTGCCTCCATGACTTCACCCCATTCAGATGTAAGATGCAAGAACGTCAACTGAATGGGACAGATCACAGAGTGTGGTAATATAAATATGGATGTGATCTGCTTAGATATGAAAATCCAAATCAAACTCTCCAATAATATGCCCAAATGGAAGGTAATGAATACAAACAAGAGTAAGCCCGAGAACAGAGCCCAGAGGAACACTGTGCTGTACTGGAACAGGATGAGATTTCACCATTGTTAAGAACAAACTGAGAATGACCAGAGAAGTAAGAGTTGAACCAGTCAAGCACAGTACCAGACAGTCCAATCCACCAGTCAAGTAAAAGAGAATGTTGACACTGACCAAGCAATACAAGGATGTCACTTTTACTTCGGCTATATCAGTACTGTGCTTAGTATGTCGTTCATAACCTTTTCTACAGCTGTTTCAGTACTGTGCCCAGCTTTGAAGCCTTTGAAAAAGGGTCAGATAACCTAGAACATGAAAGGTGATTCTGTAGCTGACCACCTACCACACATTCAAGAATTTTAGCCAAGAGGGGAAGGTTTGAGATTGGACAATAGATAGAATAGTCATCATTCTCATAACCAGATTCTTCAGGAACCAGGCAGATGCAATCTAAAATTCTAAAGGGGCATTTACATGGGAAGGAGCATTTCATGGGGACAATGTTAGTTCAGTGATTAAAGTACTTGACTAGTAATGAGAATGGTGCTGGTTTAAGCCCCACCTGTGACATGAGAGGTGAAGTTCCACCAACAGATTATTTATTATATTATTCATTTTATCAAAAGCAGTGATGACGATTCTAGTGGCTTTTCAGGCGCAGAGTAGCCTCTCTCCAGTAGGCTCGTGTGGTCTTAACCGCTAATGTGCAGCGCTGTCCCTCCTAACCTGTGCGTGTATAAATGCGCATAATGTTTAACGAGACACAGGTGTCTCCTGTCAGAAGACAGGCGATTGCGAGCTGCGAAGGTGAGCGGTACGGTCCTGGTCCTGGTCTAGCGGGGGCGTGTTCCCCCCTGAAGGGGACCGGACAACCGTGACACCACCACCGCTGAGTTGCCACTGTTGGGCCCTTGATTAAGACCCTTAACCCTCAATTGCTGAAGTTGTACTCGCTTTGAATAAAAGTGTCGGGTAACTGTAGAAAGAGTTATTATATATGTTATAAAATATATTTCCATTCGATATGAGGAGCTAAGGCTGAGAATCAATTATTTAAATGTGCAGTGGGAATTGGTTCAAGTACACATGTGGTTGATTGCATATTTACTACCAGCTTGGATATAAATCAGTATTAACAGTAAATCTTGAAAGAGTATCGTCAAGGGAAAAGTCATTATAAATTAACACATGTTATTTTCTCAATCTCATCCATAAAATAATCCATAACATAATCCAAAAAATTGTTACAGACCTCAGTGGAAGAGCCAATGGAATTACTTTACATGAATGATTTAATTGTAGTATTAACAGTAATGCCACTGATGATTTGTGAGTAATAGGAAGTTCTGCCCACTTTAAGAGCAGTACCATATTCCAGTACATGCTGCTCTTATATTTGTCAATGGACAATGAGACCAGATGCTTAAACTTGGGCTCAAGATGGCTGCTGTTAGTCACGCCTTTGTAAACCAAGGAAAGGACCTTAGAAAAGAAACAGCTTGTTCCTGTAAATGTACCATTTGACCCGACAGAGAAGTAACTGCAGAGGTGTAACAATCAGCAGAAATACATACCAGGAAGTGCAGAAACAGCATCAGAGAAGTTTCGATAGTCAACATTCCTAAAGCATCAGAAATGTTTCTAGGCAATACATTTACATTCCTAAAAGTGATTATGAGCTTATTTGCAAAGTGAAACAAATTAGCATTCAGATCAAATATGAGCAGTTTAGGACCTGAGATACACATTATGTACAAGTTTCTAAAAGCAACTACAAACAATCTAAAATGTGACTGTCCTGATGTACAATAAAACTGACATGCTGAATATAATTCAAACAATGAAGTGTGCCAATGTAACCAGGACACAGGTAGACAAGGACCCAAATACTAGAGATCGTTTATTGAACCACAAGCAGGAAGGAGTAGTGCGGTGGGTTGGTAGGGTAGTTATTAGCGATCGGGGAATTGCAATGAGGAGTGTCGTAGGAACAGTCAAATGTGGAAACCAGCAGGCAGAGTCAGGAGTATTTCCGAGGGCTAGGGGCAAGGCATAGTCTAGGGGGAAGCAGAGGTCAATAGCCAGGAGAAGCAACAAAAAAGGGCCGCTCGGTATGCATAAGAGTAATACAATGCTTCACAAGCTGGATAGGGAAACCAGAACAAGAAACAGGTGCTACCGATCAGTACTCAGGCAAAGGCTAGTGAGTTGGACAAAAACTGTCACAGCCTACAAACCACACTGCTTTACTACAGTTTTGATCACCAATGTGACATTGCTGCTTCCCAAAAGGGTTCAGTGAATTCAAACAATGAATTACCCTTAGAAAAAATACAATAAGTAAAACCAGAACAGGAGATCCAAAACAGGCATTCAAAAGTTGGTTATGTTTAGCAACCCCTTCAGAAGCCATTTGCTTTTAACCCTTCCCATACTGCTATGATACAAATATCAAAATGTTACAATTGTGCAAAACTTAATTGGTGATTTGAATGCTTCTTTAAGGTTACCCAGTATTCTCTTTTTAACCCTCCCCCCCCCCCCCCATCCTTTCCCTCTGTTCGCATGCTTCCAACCAGTGTCCATTCCCCTATATGCAATTCTCTGGCTTCTCTTTCTCCTCAGACAAAAACCTTCAACTCCTGACTTCCATCAATCCAACATTAAATGTACAGCATTTTTAGCTGTTTTAATGATTAAAGCCCAGTCTGTACATCGAGTACTTTGAACCTCAAGTACAGCTAAGCTTGCTTTCAGTCTTATGCAAAACAAGCAGAGAAAGCAGAGCTCCTTGCAGTCTTCAAACACAGACTGATGACATCTATTTGTGGAATGTTTAGAATGACCATTGATTTTGCACCTTTGTTGAGTAACTGAAACCCTCATACTTATTTTAGGGTATTGTTTGTTATTGCACTTGTTGTCCAAGTAAAAATTTAAACATATTTTGCACTCTAACCTACTGTAATGGCTAGGACACATTCTATGAATAAATGACAAAGCACTTTTTTAAAGTCACTCAGGATAAAAGTGTCTGCTAAATACAGACAATGTAAATGTATTACAGCAGATCTAACCATATCTAATACAGAACAGATCTAATGCATTACACCACATCTAACCAAACCCATCATATGTAACGCTGCTGGCCCGAGTGCCGCAGGGCAGGACGCACAGAATTCCTCGTTCGTGCAAGACATTTATTCACATTAAACACTGACAACACAAGTGGCACCCAGATACAACTACACAGGTGAACATTTAACACTAACGATATACACTTAAATACGAAAAAGTGGAAACAAACACAGACGTTACCTGCTACAGCTACTGTTTACATTAATGACTCACAAAGAGACCCAGGTAGCGACAGTAACCAACGAAGGTACCACACATGGACAGGGGTTTAAATAGAAACACAACGAAGAACACATGCACATTAACGGTGAGTACACGGACTAACGTTACGGATACAGCGATGTTTACATAGATCGACTTTAACACATAAGTAGCGACATAGCCACTTACGCTACACAGCTACAATAACCAACAACGGTGCACCCATGGACAGAGGTTTAAATAGACAAACTAACACGTAACATCAAGCCCTACACACGTGTGTGCAATCCCGGGGGCGTGGTTACAAAAACAGACACACAGCACACTTGTGGATGCCCCTGCACGCGGCGGGCCGTAGCAGTCCGTGACATCACACCAGATCTATTGTCATACACTTGATCTAATGTATTACACAAGCTCTAACCAGTTCTAAAGTATAATACCAGATATAACTGATTACATCAGCTCTAACATATTACATTATATCTAACTTCATATCTTACACATTACACCAGAGCTAAAAGATTACACTAGGTCTAAGGGAAAGGTCCTGCCTAGGATAATTTAAACTTCTAGTGGAGGGGCTATATGTGTTAATGCATTTGTATCAGGGATCAGTCTAAATGTTAGTGATTTGTTTCTGTTTCTGTTTTGTAGGCTTAGGGACCTCATTTCAAGATGTTTTAGGACGTGTAAGACTTATTTTTGATTTATTGAGTATTGTGTTTAAAAAATGTGCTGAATATTTTACACCACAAATTTTAAATTTTGGGGCAGGCTATAACTATAGAAAGGAAAAAATAGCAGTTGCTTAATTTTCTTTATGGACTGACAAAACTTGCTATCTACAAAAAAAAAAGAAAACAAAACAGGGAAACGGATCCGCTCTGAAAGCTTTAGCCATTGTTTATAGCTTTTGTGAAATCCAGACTTACAATGGTGCTATAAGGACCTTCTTTGCATTGTAGTGGAAACTGAGCTTCATCTGGGTGGCTTTGGGCTGATACATCACGTATGTGAAGAGTTCTTTTAACAAATATATTGCTAAATTGACTGAATAAAAGTCTTTGCTAAATCAGTATATATTGCTTATCTCCCTGTAATTGCAGCTGTATCAGTCTCAGATGGATTTAACATTGACATAACAAATCCTGAGATGTTTGTGGGGGATGGAGAAGGTTATTTCGGTTACAGAGTTCTACAATATCAGTCCAAACTGCAGAATCAGTGAGTACACATTCAGCTATGTTTGTTATTGTTATAGTGAATGTTCCTTTGGCATAGAGCTAACAGATTAAATGGTTAAGTGTTTCATAGGATCATCAATAGAGGTAATTGGTTAACTGACTATTTTATAGGGTCATAGTTAGTGCGCCATTAAGAGGAAACCAAAACAAATCAGGAGCAATTTTCAGCTGCTCCCTGAAAACAAAAGAATGCCAGCTGCTGTACCAACAAGGTATATATAAATATATGTACACACACACACACACACACACACACACACACACACACACACACACACACTCACACAGACACACACACACACACACACACACACTCACACACACACACACACACACACACACTCACACACACACACACACACACACACACACACACACACACACACACAGTTTCAACATACACTGCATGTAGAATAAAAGATGTATATTAGAATAATCTGATCAGTCTAATCAGACTTTTACTGATCCACAGATACAGATGGCATCAGATTTTTTGGGATGTCCTTGGCAGTGAAGCCCACACCTCCTACTGGCCTGATTGTGAGTTTGGAGCTTATCATTTAAAAACAGGTTTTAAAACAAGCTTCTCTCCAGCTGTGACATAAAGCATCATTTTGTACTTATTTGAATAGAGGTTCAAAATTGAGCATGTCAGAGCAACATTCTCAGTACCTGTGTAACACCCCCTGTACTGTTAAACATGGACTAATCCTAACCCCCTGCACCGTTAAACATGGATTAACTGTAACCCCCTGCACCGTTAAACATGGATTAACCGTAATCCCCTGTATTGTTAAACATGGGTTAACTGTAACCCCATGTACTGTTAAACATGGATTAACTGTAACCCCCTGTACTGTTAAACATGGATTAACTAACCCCCTGTACTGTTAAACATGGATTAACTCACCCCCTGTACTGTTAAACATGGATTAACTGTAACCCCCTGTACTGTTAAACATGGATTAACTAAACCCCTGCACTGTTAAACATGGATTAACTGTAACCCCCTGTACTGTTAAACATGGATTAACTAACCCCCTGCACCGTTAAACATGGATTAACTAACCCCCTGTACTGTTAAACATGGATTAACCGTAACCCCCTGTACTGTTAAACATGGATTAACTGTAACCCCCTGTACTGTTACACATGGATTAACTGTAACCCCCTGTACTGTTAAATATAGATTAATCCACACAAAACCCTATGAGAGATCCCTGACACTGTTATATAACCCTTGTTACTACTGTTCATTTGAATCAATGCATAACATTTTATCTGTTTGTGGTGGTGTTTTAGAGCTGCAGTCCCAGTCTCACTCATGAATGTAATGGAAACTCGTATCTGAACAGCATCTGTTACGAGTTCAACCGCGAACTGGACACTGTCACCAACAGCACAGTTGCGTTCCAAGGTACCGAGCAGTTCTCTCTCTTCTTTTATTTCATTCACTCTTTCCTTTTCTCTCGCTCTCTGTCTCTTTGTCTCTCTCTTACTCTGTATGTAACTGAGTTCTAATTCCCAGAATTCCTTCACTGAAACAATTCCATTTCAGGGTCTCATCTTGTGAATTTAATTTAGTTCACTTCATCTTGTTAACATTACAGTCTCACAAAAAGTCAAGATTGATTTTCCAACAACTTGCTTCCTGTATGAATCACACACACTCATAACTCATAACTCAGATTATCATTTGCAGATGTTCTAATATTATCAGGATCTGGTGTCTTAGAGCTGGACTGCCACCCAAACCCACACCCCAGCCCTAACCCTAGAGCTAACCTTAACCCACAACCTAACCGTAACTCTAAAATTAACCCTAACCCACAACCTAACCATAGTGTTAATCCTAACCCACAGTCGAACCCTCAGGATCCTGAGATCATTTAAGTGTTTGCTGTGTGAATGATGAATATTGTGTTTAGAAGTTTAAAATGTTTAACTAGATTCAAAGCAACATACCTTTTAAACAAAACAGCAAATTTTGATTAATAATCTGATATAATTTCCTACAATTTCTTTGCAGAGTGCACAAAAGATTTGGTGAACCTGGTCTTCCTGTTTGATGGTTCTAGTAGTATGAAGAGTGATGATTTTAAGATGAATAAGGACTTTATATGGGATGTCATGTCAAACCTTAAAAACTCATCCATTCAGGTAATCATACTCTAAAAGCTTTAATCTAAATTAGTGTTTCTTTTTGCTTTCAGATATTCTTGATACTGGTCATTTATTTACACTTTATTGATTCTTGTCATAAGGATTACAGAAACTCACTAAACATTAAAATACAAATGCTCTTGTTTTTAAACTAATGCTAACTTTTGTAAACTACACTAAAATTGTGATGTCATAATTCCATTAGTCAGATAGACACATTAACCTGACACCTTTATCCAAAGCAACTTACAATTAAGACTGAACACAGCTTGAGCAATTGAGGGTTAAGGGCCCAGTAGCAGCAGGGCTTGAACCAGCTGCCTTCCAAGTACAAGTCAAGCACTTTAACCACTGAACTACTGCTGTACGTTTCATTAGCCCTACCATGTGATATGAATTAAAGATGACAATAACACCATTATCAATTACACCTGAGGTGAGATAAGATTAAACGGTTTGTAGACATTTCAGCACATTAAATAAGAATGTCTGCCAAATGCAGACAGTGTAAATTCTTATTAATTTGCAATCCTGGAATTGTGCTTGTGACAGCCCGAGAGCAGCAGGGCAAGGAACAGGATTCACAAACGTTTCTTGATGAAGACAGACTTTTATTACACACGGCAAAGCAATGGAGACTACAGCACTCACATCAAACAGTGCGGCGTGAGATGAACAATAAACAAGCACAAAGGCAATGTTAACACACGAACAAGACTTACAACAACAACAACATGACTATGAACATGAAAATGACTGACATCTAACCACACACACACACATGCACACAGGGGTTTAAATACATACATAACGATGTGAACAAAAAGGTGCAGGTGTGTGATAAGGCGCATGGTAAACAAGAGGGCAGTCACAAAGAGAACAGTCAACATTGACAACTCCACATGCACATGGCGGGCCGTACCACGTGATAACTTGGCTGGAGTGGGCTCGTCCTCCTCCTCCGGTGTGGCTGCGAGCTCTGTTCGAGGTCTTCGCCCCACCATCCAGCGATCCAGGCAGCAGCTTGGGATGTCAGCAATAGGGAGCACTCTGGATTAGCCATGACTAGGGGAACATCCCCCAGTGTCAGAGCAGCACACTTCCTCCTGGTGCGCACCTGCTCTGTGCCATCCTGAGTGCACAATCTCAACCTTGATTGCTCCCTGTGAGCAGTCCTTTAGTCGAGAGTAGCCGTCCTGTGGTGGTCGGCCGTTGTGTGACCGAGTGCCGCAAAGGCAAGCAGCAGGATAAACAGACGTCTCTTATGCACATACACAAATACACAAAAAATATAATGTGCCTTGCTTCAAACAGGTCATTCATGACGAGGGCCACTGGAATTGTGGTACAACAGTGCAGAGAATAAGACATATTACTAACATTCAGATAACCTCTGTGACAGTTTTTCAGAACTGTCTGAAAAAGGATTGCAAGCTTATAAGTACAGCTATAAAGTAAATGTATCTAATAAAGTGATGATTGTATGAAATGTTGATGTATTTAGGTATTTGCTTGTATGTTCTGAATAGTCCAACTCTCATCTCTGTGCATTTAGTTTGCTGCTGCCCAGTTTTCTGAAACTACTCGGACTGTTTTCACCTTTAAAGATTACATGGATGGCACAGCAAAGAAAAAACTTGATGATGAGAAACATATGCAAGATATCACAAACACATATGACGCTATTGGCTATGTACTGTGAGTAACCCAAGTATTTGCTAATATAAGTGGTTTTGGCTCAGACTGATACTGGATGATATTTATTTAGTGTTTAAATTGAATGTGAGCAAATCTTAGATTAGAATTGCAATTTTATAAAATGTGCATGTATGAAACCTACAATGTATGCAGCTGGACCATCAATTAATTGTTTTTAAACAAGGGTTTTAGTGAGCAGTTTGTTTGTTTTCCAGACAACATCTCTTTAATAATGTAACTTCTGGGGTGACTCCTGAGGCTACAAAAGCACTAGTCATCATCACTGATGGGAGCCCTAGTGATGAACACTCTCAAAAAAACAATAAACAAAATGTTCTAGAGAAATGTGAGGAGCAGAGCATCCAACGTTATATTATAGGGGTGAGCTCACTTAAGCAGACACAAGCCAACCATGAAATGTACACACATTGGTCCATACATCCATCCATCTATCTGTCCATGTACCCATTTAGACATCTACTCAGTGATCCACTGATACAGTCAAGATGTGTTTGATTAACAGGTTGGGCAAGTGAAGTTGAACAAACTTACCGCACTTGCCTCAGAGCCCAAAAAAGAGAATACATTTATGATTAAAAACTACAGTGGACTAAAGGGCCTTTTGGATAACTTGCAAAACAAGATCTACAACATTGAAGGTATTAAGAAAAACCTACACATACCAAATGCAATCATAGATTTCAGTATATCCTTATTCGGAAATCGATGCCATGTTTTTCTGGGTTCAGGAGAGCAGAGAGGAGTGAGCAGGAACTTGGTCAAGGAGTTGTCTCAAAGTGGATTCAGCGCAGCCTACAATGAGGTGCCTTTAATCTCACAAACTACCATTCTGAGAAAACAAACTACCTTTCTGTTAAACATGTGTCTCTATCAAAAAGAGTAGGGAAATGCACTTTCTGGTGGTGTTATCAGACCATTAAAAATGTGTCTCTAGCACATACAGTAAATAGAAGTTAATAGAAAGTGTTGGGTGGGGGTGGGGGGGTTACCAAATTTGTACCAAACTTCAAAGACTGAAGTTTAATATCATAATTAAAGGTAGCTTGTGTAGTTTGTTTCAGATATTCAGAAATTAGTTTGAGAATCCATTACCACAATGGGATGAATAGATTTCTTTTGTTATGACAATGAGTCCTAAGGCTGAGTGTTAAGTTTTGCCCCTGGGTGAAACACTACTGAACTTCTGAACTACTACTGTGGCTTTCATTAGGCTACTGTAATGCTGCTATTACTAATGTTAATATATTACAGACATGACCAGACTGGCCTGTGAATAAAGTGTTACAGTGGGACGTGGCTCTATAGAGCTACTGCTACAGAAATGATCATACAGCAATGACAAACCCTGATTCAAATATCCTTGGGTTTATTCTGGATTCCAGGACTTGCTATTTTTGGGAGCGGTTGGATCTAATAACTGGCGTGGAATACTTTATGGCGTAACGGGATCTGGAGCTGAAACCAGAGAAATAGAAATCACAGACCCAGAGCTGAATGAAGACTCCTACATGGGTATGTTAGACACTACACTGGGCTATGATGACCTGTCCATTAGTGCTCTTAGACACTATACTGGACTATGATGACCTGTCCATTAGTGCTGTTAGACAGTACACTGGGCTATGATGACCTGTCCATTAGTGCTGTAAGACACTATACTGGGCTGTGATGAGCTGTCCATTAGTGCTGTTAGATACTACACTGGGCTATGATGACCTGTCCATTAGTGCTGTTAGACACTATACTGGGCTATGATGACCTGTCCATTAGTGCTGTAAGACACTATACTGGGCTATGATGACCTGTCCATTAGTGCTGTAAGACACTATACTGGGCTGTGATGAGCTGTCCATTAGTGCTGTTAGACACTATACTGGGCTATGATGACCTGTCCATTAGTGCTGTTAGACACTATACTGTTATGTGTGCCTGAGCTAGTATCTGATGTTGTCTTTATGTGTATATATATGTGAATATTTCCTGAAACTGTTAGTTCTATTCATGTGCTGTATTATGTTTGTGTATTTATTGTGTTTTTTGTGTTGTTGCTTGTTGTTATACACTGCAATGGAAAGTGTGTTGGCAGTTTTATGTAAATTGTTTTGTATGTGATGCTGTTGTGTTTAGGTTACTCGCTAGTGGTTGGGGAGAAAGGTGGAGTTTCTCTGCTATTTTCTGGGGCTCCAAGAGCCAATCACAGAGGTCAAGTGACTCTCTTCAGTAAACAGAATGACACGTGGAACATCATGACCAGAGTCATTGGAGAACAGGCCAGTTATGATGTGCAAAACAACTCATTCACCTTTTAATTGCTGTTTTTTTTTTTCTATTTACAACTCAGTTTACAGAGGAATGAGACTCAAGAAGTCTCATGTTCAGTCCCAGCTAAGCCCCTGCTGACTGTAACTCATCTCTATGCAGATTGGCTCGTACTTCGGGGCATCTCTGTGTTTGTTAGACGTGGACGCTAATGGTGACACTGATTTCCTTGTGGTTGGAGCACCTCTGTACTATCAGGCTCATCCTCAGAGAGAGGGCATGATGTACATCTACAGCCTCACACAACAGGTACAGAACCCTCTACAGCACATGCTGCTTCTACAGCAAGACTGCAGACAGACACACAGCCAGTCAGCCTAATAGCCAGGCAGCAGAACAGCCAATAAGACACCCAGCCAGTCAGCAGAACAGCCAGTCAGCAAAACAGCCAGTCATCCACTCAGCAGAACAGTGAGTTAACCTAACATCCAATCAGTCTAACAGTCAGTCTAAGCCAATCCATCCGCCTGACAGCCATTTAGTCAAACAGTGAATCTTTCTAACAGCCAATCAGCATCAGCCAAAGCCAGTAATCCTAACAGTCTGTCAGTCAAACAGCCAGTCAAGCAAATACCCAGTCAACATAAGACCCAATCAGCAGGACAGCTTAGTTAGTGGATCAGTCCGTAAAATCAGAACAGACAGTAATCAAAACTGGGTCAATGAAACAGACAACCAAAAAGCTAGTCAGTTAAACAGCCAATCAGTCAAAGAGACAATCAGACAGTTCAACAGATACTCAGACAGTTAATCTGACAGTCAGTCTAACTGCCAGTCAAGCATAGTCTGCATGTTTCACAACACTGTGTTGTAGAAATTATGTGTACATTTGTAAATGGATGAGGAAAAAAATCCTTGGCACTGTGTTTTTCTCAGGACTTGGCACTGTGTTTTTCTTAGCGTATGCCCCTCAAACCTTTGCTAATATTTGGAATATAGTATATGTCAGGTTATTTTTAGATTGTAGGTCAAGATTATGTCTCTTGAACCTAAAATTTTGAAATGTAGAAAATGTTGAGAAAATGTTATTTTTAGAGTACCAGTCACAGTCGCTCCTCCCTGACATGGTTCCTATGGCAATGCTGTCTGTTGTTTTCTTCCTGGTTTTGTTTCCTCCTGCTTCCTTGTTCTGGTTACATTCTGCTCTGCCCCTTGTTTGTATCTCTGCCTATCATTATGTTCACCTGTGTCTTGTTAGTCATCATTAGTCTCTGTATTTAAGCCACACCATAAATTAATTATGTTAATTACTTACATTCATTAACATAACTAATTGATGTAATTATAAACTTTATTGTAATTTTAGTCATTATTAATTCTGGGCTTGGGAAGGGTTATGGGTTTACATCATTGTACTAGTTCCTCTGCCTACACAGCTGTTTCTATGCAAGCATCTGCCGATATAATAGGCACTACTACTATATATCGTTCATATTATGATGTCAAGTTACATTTCTTTTATACTTTATAAGTGTAAGATGATGTGGATGTGGATGTGGATTCACATGTATATGTACTGCTTCTTTGTGTGCCTTAGGACCACACACATGCACACCTGAACACATATAATACAGAGTGGATATTGCAGCAAGCATCTGTAAATCACACACACCTCTGTACTGCCAAATAAACAGAAGATAATTCAGTCTGGAAGATAATCTGGTATTCCAGGATCTTATTCATTTTAATCAGATGACCCATAGTTTTCACGCTTATACTCTGTAACCTCACTAACACTGTGAGTTTCTCATGGTTTATCGGATTACTGCCTGTGTCTCTGTATTACTCTCTTTGCCTGTTCCCTTACTGCTATGTTTGTCTCATGGACCGCAGTGTGAATATTACCTTCGTTTGTTTATGGACTAGGTCTTTGGATTGCCCCTGTTCTCTATTAAACTATATAAACATTATACTTCGTTTGATGCCACCTCTGTTCGCTCCCAGAACTTGACAGATACAAGTGTGGACCAAGGTGCTTTTCAGTCAAATTCAATGAATAAAAAAGTATTAAAAGGAAAAACTCATGAGATAAAACAGACATAAAATATACCAATCAAAGACCACATGAGACTGTTTGTCAGGACAACATGAGGAAGCATAGTGACTAAATGCTAGGTTTTCTCAAATCCTCAAAAAGTGTTTCATCATTTTATTGTATTGTTTTATTGCTGTGGGGCTATTACCATCTTAATTATATAACATTTCAATATTAGTAATAATAATTTCTTCTACATCTTATTTTAATAATGTTTAATTTATCCCCTAATATTTCATACCTTTGTAAACCAGCTGGATAGTGAGTTAGGGGAACATATTTGAGACACAAGCAGCCTTAGGGAATGAATACAGAATTTACAGAAACCAACACCAAACCCACACCATCACCAAACTCAAGCTAGCACCAAACCAAACCAACATGACAAAGCAAAATGACTAAATGCTAATGAATGTTCATTAAGAGATGTCTGGGAAAATAAATATGTTTTCAAATTGGAGTTAAAATGTATAGTGTGTGACATGCTTTTATAGAGATGATTAAATTATTCTATAGTCCTGGGGCATCAGAAATATCACCTTTGAACCTCACCCAAGAGTTGGACTGTCTAGTAACATTAGTAAACATTAATGAAACAAGACACAATATACATAATCCATGATACATAATCCCTGAATATCAACTAAAAACTTATAACCTATTTATTTATTTATTATTATATTTCTTCTGTGCTCCTCATTATCGGGCTTTCTGGTTTTGCTTGTTGCCTTTTGATTACTGTCTGACTGAATGATGCACCATTTTGCAGTTGATTGATTGGTTAATTGGTCATTTTGCCTATTTTGTTTAATAAAAGGTTTTTCTCAATTAAATAATTTCCCAGTGCATTCTGTGTGATAATTACTAAAAGCCTCACTGTGTGGCCTTTCTGTTTGTGTGCAGCTGAAGCTGGTGACAGTGCAAGAAGTGTGTGAGTGTGTTCAGGGACGGTTTGGGACATCCATGGCACCGATAGCAGATCTGAATGGAGATGAGCTGCAGGATTTAACTGTTGGAGCTCCACTTGAGGATGATGGGAGAGGAGCAGTGTACATCTACCTCGGCAACCGCACACAGGGCATACGCCCCCAGTACAGCCAGGTAAACTCCAAAACCCAAACAAACACAGGGCATATGCCCCCAGTACAGCCAGGTAAAACCCAAAATTCAAACACGCATAGGGCATATGCTCCCAGTACAGCCAGGTAAAACCCAAAACACCCAGTACATACACACCCATTACAGCCAGGTAAACCCCAACACACAGGGTATATTCCCCCAGTAAAGCCAGGTAAAACCCAAAACCCAAACATACACAAGGCATATGCCACCAGTACAGCCAGTTAAACCTCAAAACCCAAACAAGAAAAGGAGATATGACCCCAGTGCAGTCAGGTAAACTCCAACACACACAGGACATACACACTCAGTGCAGCCAAGTAAACCCCAACATACACAGGCCATAAACCCCCAGTACAGCCAGGTAAACCCCAACATACACAGGCCATATTCCCCCTGTACAGCCAGGTAAACCCCAAAAGTCACACGAGACATACACCCCCAATACAGCTAGATAAACCCTAACACACACAAGACATACACCCCCCAAGTATTATCCTGGATCTTGATGTTTATTCTGTATAACCAAAAGCTGCACTTTAACATCTTGGTGTAATGAAGGCCTATCATTTTACCTCCTTATACTGCACCCTAGTGCCCAATATCAGTACTACTGTTTCATCAGAGTTTCGATGAAAGAACTTCCTGCTCATTCAAGCTGTTTTTAACAAAGCCATCAGTTATGTGTTGCTGTGTGGCTTGCTGAAGTAATAATGTGTATGTGTATCATGTGTAACTATATATCAGTGCAAAAGTCAAGATGTTTACAAAAATAGAAAATTGATGTACAATATATTGCACTCTCTTACTATATATTTTACTTTATATTTATCTTTTTTGGTTTGTTCATGAAAATATGATCAGTAGTGTCAAACATGGCACTCAGTTTTAGCCGTACCAAAGGGAACACATATAAACCTGTGTGTTTGTGTATGTAGCGAATCCCAGCACAGACCCTCTCTGAGAAGCTGCAGCAGTTTGGTTTGGCAATTGATGGAGTCATGGACATGAGTGGAGATAGACTGAACGACATCACTGTGGGAGCACGAGGGATGGTTGTGCTTTTAATGTAAGAACAATTCCCCAACAACGCAAAAAACTATTAGAACTATTATTTATTACAATTTATTGTAATTATTGCAATTGGGTAACTAGCCCAACTAGTCAACTAAGGAACTAACAATCTATCCAGTAGCTCCACTGAGCAAGCAAAAAAAACGTTTTAAGTAGCCAACCAAGTACATCATTGTTGTTTGTATAAATATATATATATATATTTTTTTTTTTACTAATGTTCACTTTGTGAGCTGTATCTGTTATGTTAACTGTATTTTTGATCATTTCTATGAGGTATTCCTAGAGTTCTGTTTGTTATGCCTGTGATTTGTGTGGCTCTTTCAGGGCTAGGCCAGTTCTGTCTGTTTCTGCAAAGCTCAGTTTCTCCCCCTCTGAAATCAGTCTCAACAACTTCGACTGCATTCTCAGAACTGAAACTACATTTCCCATAATTACCCTCACCACCTGCTTCACCATGGCAGAGAGCACCAACAGCACAGGTATGCTCACCTAGAATACATTTAAAGGTACTCTACCTGGAACACAGTAAAAATATCAAAAACACAGGTGTAATTGATAGTAAAAGTGTGTTTACATTTTTTCCTCAGGTGATGCAAACCTTAGTCTGAATATATCATTTAGGCTCACTGCAGATGCTGTGAGACAGGACAGTCGAGCATTTTTTGAACAGACCATTAAAACATCCAGGAGTCTCCTACAGTCTGTGCTGCTCAGTTCACAACATTCCTGCTTCAACAACACAGTCTACATGCTGGTGTGTAACAGTCTCATATGACCCAGGAGTTCTTAAACAATACAGTCTACATGCCAGAATGTTACAATTTCATCTTATCCAGAAGTTCCAAAACATGTTCCTGGAGCTCCACCTACTTGAAGAATTTTGCTCCAACATTACAATACTATACAGTATAACACTAGAAATCTTTGAACTAATTTCAATATGCTGCAAACGTTCTAGTAGGTGCAGGGAGGTCTAACCTGTGGTGGTCATGTCTGATCTACCCACAGCACCTACATGCCACCACAGACCCACCTTATCTCTCCTCATGATCTATAACAAAGGCTGTCTTTCTGTTTCAGAACTGTGTGAAGGACACTTTGTCTCCATTATTGATCCGGATGAATTTCTCCCAGGTTGAACAGCAACCAGGCAGCTCCCGTGCTGTTCTTAACATGGACAGCAGGACAATGGCTTATGTGGAGGTGAGCCATGCTTCTTTCAGACTGTGTGATTGGCTGCTTTGGGGCACTCTGTAAGGTGATTATGAAACTTCAAGCTGATGAGGACTCATTGAATCAGTAGAATCTCTGTTTAAACTACTACCTGACTGATTCATCATTTGAGCAAGAAACAATTACATAATAAAGTGAATTATATGAATAATGAGATTTTTCGTTTGCTCACTGAAGAAGGAGATTTCAGTTCTGTCTGTGTTTGACTTGATCACTGCTGTGGTACCAGGTTCCCTTTCAAAGAAACTGTCGTGAGAATGTGAGCTGTGAAGCAGATCTAGAGCTGGACTTTAAATTCATGTAAGATTCAGAAACAAGCACATGCACACATACAATGTTGTGGATATGAATCTGGATCTATATGAAACAATGTGGAGTGTGTGTTCTGATTCACACACACGGTACAACATGATGGTCATAAGCTGTATGAAACAATGTGAGGTGTTTGTTTCAGGAACAGCTCACTGCTTGTGGTGGATCAGGCTTATTTCATCATCACTGTGTCTCTGCTGAATAAAGGAGACGATTCCTTCAACACCAGTATTGTGCTACACTATCCTCCTGGGCTCTCACTCTCCAAGTTTGAGACCATTAAGGTACAGCTGATCCCAGATCAGAATTACCAGTACAGTGACTGCAGGCTCAGTGAGAATACAGTCACTGAACTGACATCAGATCAAAACTAGCAGAACATTGAGACCAGTGGCACCAGTCTGGCTTCCCCCATCTGATGAACTTTTGAAATGTAATTTTGGGAAAACATTGTAATGCATAGAAATATTTGCTGATGTCGGTGATGGAAACGGTAGTTATAAGTAACATTGACAACTTTTCTCCATTTCATGTTGAATAAAACTTTGAGTGTTGCAGAAACAATTTGATAGTGAAAGTTATGCAATTAAGAAAACATGGCATTTCACAGGATTTACATCACATCTCTCTGAATCAGTTTTCTGTTTTATCTCCTTTTTTTCTGTCCTGTTTCTGTCACTATGATCAGTAGACTTTGAAAAAATCAAGGAAGCCGAACAAAATAATTATTTTTGATTAATCCATTTTCTCCCAAATGTATCCATTAAGCCAATTCCCCTTCACCTTCTAGCCAGCTCTCTCTTGTCATGCGACAACTAGCAACTGCAATTATTATTTTTTTTTTTACATATACATGAAATTCATGATGGAAGCATTTTTGCAGGAAATTAATTCATTATGTAAAACTTTTTTATTATTATTTTTTGCTAGATGTCATTGTTGCTAGATGTCAGCTGCTGCTTGTGAAACTCTCATTCTTCTGTCTCATTGTATTGCTTACAAAATGCACGCATAGTGAACGGAAACATTGCCACTGTTACGGACTCCATCACAGGCAGCAACACTTCCCTGCACATTCATTAGCCTATAAGTGGTGATTACTCTTTAATTATATCAGAGTGTCCATCCATTGGAACCATTACATATAATGTGTCTTCCAGGCCAATAGGAGGACCCTGACCAGTTGTGGAGATCGGGATGATGGAGCACTGAATAAAACCACCTGCAGTATCAGTCGACCAGTGTACCGCAGCAAGACCAACGTAAACCTTCCTTTATTCTCAGTGCCTTGAGTGCATTCAACTCCCATAGTGTCATTCAACTCCCATAGTACACCTTTATAAATATATCTTCCCTCTTATTAGCATAGCATGCCTTTTTTAGCTACAGATCAGCATTAATCAGGTTTGCTGGCTAAATTATAACATTTCAGGTGACATTATTCCCCTTACATGCTTTTGTAGAGATGCTATTCAAAACGAGCATGAGGTTTAAAAATATGCTACTTAAAAAGACATGCTGTGCTAAAAAGGTGTGCCCTACTAAAACGTTATGTTAAAACCTGCATGCTATGCCTAAACAAAAAGACATGCTGTGCTAAAAAAAAAATGCATGCTCTGCTTTTTAAGTACAGCAAGCTATGCTGTACCATCATGTACTGTACTACGGCATGAAACTTTACATTTTAATGTGAAAATTACAAAATACAGAGAAGGTTATTAAATAGTTATCAGAACAATGCTCACTGTCAACTGTTGTAGGCAACTTTCCAGGGCATTTTTCGTATCTCTCGATTCTACAACTGGAATGATACACTGGAGATGACCCTTGTGGCCAGCAGGTAGGTACACCCATCATAAACCACACAGTAACTGTTCTGTGCTCAGTTTCCCAAAATCATTTTAGTAGTAAGATCGTTTATCCATAACCCTGAAATGGCAAGACGAATGAGAGAGTTAAGAGGGGCTTCTCACTCTGTCAGACTGAAACAGAAAGAGCATGTAACAGAAATATGACAGTTATGAGTAGGTGTAAATGAAAGATGACAGTTATGAGTAGATGTAGACTGCAGTTCCACTTAAAGTTGCTGTAATTAATTTTACAGTTTTTGTTTACTTCCCTGAGTCTTAGTAACTGAAAAAAGATACTCCCTTTATTTCCAGTCTCTCCAAGTCCATTCTCCAAAGCCCCTCCCCCAAAGCTTTCTTCAAAGCCCCTCCCCCAAAACATTCTCCAATGCCCCTCCCCCAAAGATTTCTCCAAACCCCTCCACCAAACCTTTCTCCAAAGCCCCTCCCCCAAACCTTTCTCCAAAGCCCCTTCCTCCAAAACTTTTTCTAAAACTCCTGCTTCAAAACATATGCATTCCTAGCATTTAATCTGCCCTTCTGTGTATTGCTTACACAAAATAATACATAGGCACGGAGGAAATCGGCTTTGTAGAGAAGCTTTCTATACTTATTTTATACAACTGGATTGTGTTAGCATTGGTAATTGTCCAGGACAGAGAGGCGTAATTTTCTCAGAGCTGTTTCAGGAGTTAGTTTAGTTGTAGTGCTCTTAACATTAATGGCATACAACAACACAGTACCAATCTGTCTTGCACTGAATCAGCAGCCAATGTGTCAGTGGGATGTGTTGTTTGTTTTTGTTTGTTTACTTTGATGTCAGTGTGTCAAAGCGACAAGTTGTCTGCTGTTTTTTTGTGTTTACAGTGATAACAATCGTAACTTCTCTCATGGATCAGTGAGGAAAATTCTGCCAGTTCAGTATGCTGTGGACTTGAGTGTTAGCTTGTGAGTAATTACACACACACACACACACACAGAGTGTCTGACAATATTCATAAAGATTTATGAAACTTTTAATAAATGTGTAGCAAATAAACTTTAGCAAATAAACTAGCAAATAAACTAAAAGTTATATGTGTGTATTTTAGCTTGATTTTTCTCTTGATTTATTTATGCGTATGTTTGTCTAGGGCCATGTAGTGTTACATTTCAATTTGAGCCACTGCACTAAATTGAACTTATAGCAACTTCTCTTCCTCCTCTTTTTTTTGTCTTACCCCGACTCTCCAGTGTACCAGAGCTCTCTAAAGTATATCTGCCTTTCACTCTTGAAGACAGGGGCCCAAAGCCTGTCATCATCATCTACAGCGTGAGTACCTCATTCATGCAACAACACAGAGCCTTCTCTACTATATATACCCCACACTATGCTGCTCTGTGTGAAAATATGTAGAGAGAGAGCTAGGCCAGATGGAACACCTCTATTTGGTCGTATATATACACATTTATTACATGTTGAGAAGGTTAAGAGCCTAGCTCAGGGACCCAACTGTGTTTGCATGGCAGTTAGGATTTGTACCCACAACCTCTGTATTGATGCACTAAGCTAAAACCGCCGTGTATGTGTGTGTGTTTGCATGTATGTATGTATGTATGTAGGTGAAGAATCTGGGACTGAAGGGTTTGCCTGTTTCATTAAGTTTCTTAATGCCATCTCAGATCAGTCAAAACTTCACTCTAAACAAACACACCATCAGTGTGTCACAGGTATTCATTCATTCATTTATTCATATTTACTTTTCTCCATATGCGTGTTGTTCAGATCATTCACAGTAATACACCATGTTTCTTCACAGAACATGAATAACTGTAGCATCATAATGGAACCTTCCTCTGTAAGTCAATATTGAGATTCATTCATTCATTCTCTGTTATCAGACCAATGCTTACTGCCAGTTTTATTTTTATTAATGGATTCTGTTTCAAAAATAATCATGTAAGAAGCTTTGACACTGAATAGAAACTTTTAGCTTCAGGAAAATACATTCACTGCAGCAGAAGGAGGTTTCTCTCCCTGCTATGCCCCCTGCGGCCCAGTGCATGTCATTGACTCTCATCCACAGATATTCTGCCTGGGTCGTGTCATAGTCTGCTGTGACTGGGGTTGGATATCGTTTGGGCTTTTTTGATTAAAAAAATATATAATAACAATACTTTATTATAAAACAATATTGTGCAACAATTATTTTAAAATAAGGGAAAAAAACTATACATCAATTAGTATAGTATTTTATCAGGAGTGAAAGCAGGTAACAGGCTTTTAGTGTTGCAGTATGAGGCAGAACTGAGATAGAAGAGTTGATGTCTGAGGTTGAAGCGCTGGTGTTCGAGGTAGAAGTGTTTATATCTTCAGTGTGCTTTTTGGTAGCCATAAACTTGTTACTTGAAAATAAAATTACTCACAAAAAACAATTTGGACAAGATCTTCACATACTTTAGTAATGCACATATATATATATATATATATATATATATATATATATATATATATATAGAGAGAGAGAGAGAGAGAGAGAGAGAGAGAGAGAGAGAGAGAGAGAGAGATGTTGTAATCCGTTATATTTATTTTTTCATGGAATGCAGTCATCATAACTATTGTAATTTGTAGGAATATTTACAAGCACACGATACATATACATGCTGTTCCTGGTGTACACGCTTCTGAAGCTGACAGAATGCTGTTCCTGGTGTTCATTCTTCTTATTAATCATGGGTGTTTTGGTATTATAAAACTGCTACCACATGTCTGGTACTGCAGACAGTGCTGCAAAATTTTGCTGAGTTTCTACCATCATAGTCACCTAAATATGCTTATAATTTACTTGTCCAAAACTATCTGGAACAATCTGGCCAATATTGGCCTGGACTGTGTTCAGCAGTTTTAAAAAGTTCCTTGCTCAAGCAAACCTGATTAAACTCTGAAGGATTCAGTATGTGTGCTAGAAGGAGGAAACTGGACTCCTGGAGTGAGGCAGTCTTTACTGCAGAGTTCCTAATGCAGCTTGTCTGCTTCTTGTTCTCCAGATTTGTTCAATGTGGATAAGCTGTGTAAGGTTCCAGTGTGCTTTCTCCTCTCTGGAGCCAGAATCTGATGTTCAGTTTGAGTTGAGAGCTGACCTTACTTTCCACAATCTGCAGAACTACACTGGGGTGAGACACACAAACACACACACACACAAAGACAGTAACTTAATTCTACAAGCTCCGTCTGTTGCATGCTTCACAAACACAGCCAATCTCTTATTTACCTTTCGGTTACTCAGCTGTTCCAACCTAATATTTGTTCTCTCATTATGTTCCTTTTGGCCTTTCTCTCACTTTCTATTTATTTATCTATTTATGTTTGTTTTTTACTCTGCAGAGATGGTCTTTCCATGAGTTCAGGTTGGAGGATGTCTTTTCTCCCTACGCTAAGTTGGGCTTTGATCAAAATCACTATACTCAGATATCCAGCGGCCCAGCGGTGAGAGCACTGATCAGACAGCTGAGTTTATGTGCTTATCTATAATGCTAACCCATCTGAATTTGTCTGTTTAATGCTAATCCTAACCCATCTGAATTTATCTGTGTAACCCTAACCCAGCTGAGTTTATCTGTTTAACCCTAACCCAGCTGAGTTTATCTGTTTAACCCATCTGAGTTTATTTGTTCATCCCACATGTTTATCTGTTTAATCCAGCTAAAGTTATCCATTTAATCCTAATCCATCTGAATTTATCCGTGTATCCCTAACCCACATGTGTTTATCTGTTTAACCTTAACCTGTATACAGCTGAGTTTATCTGTTTAATCCAGCTAAGGTTATCCATTTAATCCTAACCCATCTGAATTTATCTGTGTAACCCTAACCCAGATGGGTTTATCTGTTTAACCTTAACACTTATCCAGCTGAGTTTATCTGTTTAATCCAGCTAAGGTTATCCATTTAATCCTAACCCATTTGAATTTATCCGTGTAACCCTAACCCAGATGGGTTTATCTGTTTAATCCATCTGAGTTTATTTGTTCATCCCGCATGTGTTTATCTGTTTAACCTTAACCATTATCCAGATGAGTTTATCTGTTTAATTCAGATAAGGTTATCCATTTAATCCTAACCCATCTGCATTCATCTGTTTATTTCTTCTCTCTCATGTTCTTTTATTTTACAGGATGATCCTTCCAAAGGCCACAAAGCAGAGGTAACATTCTAGCAATAAGAAGCCAATATATACAAACCATTTATTACCATAAACTTGTTTTGCCAGCTATCGGGTTTTGTTGTTCATGTAAAATACTTGCTCTGTTTTGACGCTCTCTCTAAGTCTTCCTCTGTGTCTGATGCTGTCTGTAAGACTTCCTGTGTGATGCCGTCTGTAAGTCGTCTTCGATGTCTGATACTGTTTGTAAGTTCTTTCTCTATGTCTGCTATCAGGTCAGTGTGAGAATTGAGATGGTTGTTCCACCTGATATGATTATGATTTGGAGCTGTGGGGGAGGGGGTGGATTCCTTCTGCTCATCATCATCACAGTGCTGCTGTTGAAGGTAACAGACCATCAGTGTGTTCTTCACTTATGATGTCATTAACTACAAATAGATCTTCACTTGTGTGTTGGGCTGTCTCTCTCTGTATCTCTGATGGTTCCTGTTTGTCATCCATTCTAGTGTGGATTCTTTAAACGCAAGGGACCATACTCAATGTGTTACGAAAAAGAACAGGAAGGTGGAAAGGAAGGACAGCTCGGGGAAGGAGACATGTGTGGGGAAGGTGGGGTGGAGACTGGCCCTGGAGTGGGGCATGATGGGAAGGAAGATGTGTGTAGTACTAACTCCAATGGAACGGCAAAGGATCTGTCACCAGCACGTGAAGGACAACCTCTCATCGCTTCTGGAGAAACAGAAAAGGAAGAAATAAAAAATAACAATGCAGCGAAGGAAAAATGCCAAGAGTAAGGAGTGTAACACACACAGCGGTGTGGAAGTGTTTGCCCGTTCCTGGTATTTTCTTTATTTGCATGTTTGTCACACTTAAATGTTTCAGATCATCAAACAAATTTCAGTATTAGACAAAGATAACACAAGTAAACACAAAATGCAGTTTTTAAATGAAGGTTTTTATTATTAAGGGGAAAAAAATCCAAACTGTGTGTGTGTGCGTGTGTGTCTTTCTTTTTATGTTTTTTGTATTGCGTGGCAGATTTTGTTTCTTTCTGGTTCAGAGGTTAGAATTAGGGTTAGGTATGATATGGAGAGGAATTGGTGCCAAATTGAAACACAAATGCAACTCGCACGATGTTACATTTCAGTATCAGCATGCAGACTAAGTGCCAGAATGAAAATCAAAGCCTGTTATTTTTACATCATTTGAAATCTTTACTGAAAAACAATGCAAGTGACATAGGCTGGTATACATGTCCAAAATGCATGCAAATGGTTCTCTGTATTGTTCGCTGTGCATGTAAATTATTATCTGTAGTGTATATGTGTGAATTTATATATAACCTTGTATTGAATTAACTCAGTTTTTGCTCATTATGAAAGTATTTTTAGATGATTATGTCCACACTGTTTTCAGTGTTAATATCTTTTTCTCACTTAAAGGCCCTGCAGAATTGTTGTTTTTTTTAAACCTGTGAAATACAAATATTTTTGCAAAAAAAAAAAAGTTCTATATTCCAGTTACAACCTTTTTAGAATAAAACAACATTAAATATTTTATGTTTTGAATTTTCGGTTTTCTCTGTTGTCTTTTCTGCTGTGAGGGCGTGGACCACAGCGGACTGATTGACAGCCTCCGTGTGAAACGTAACCACCCAGTTAGTGAGTAGGGCACAGGCTGGAAATCAGATCACATCAACTTGTCTAAACCCGAAGAGCGGAATCCATGCTGTGTTTTAAATAGAGGCTGATCAAATTATCTAGTTAAATTAGACCCACATTTCATAAGTTAAGAGCTAACATGAGCTAGCTAGCCAGTTTCTATTCAGCTGGCTATCCAGGTTTAGCGAATAGGATTCGACTATACATGGTGGGCAATGTGAGAAAGTCAAAGACTACTGGCAATTTCAAAAATGTCTGTATCAAATAATGTTATAAAAATACATTTGTAGCTGAGCTAAATTACAAAAATGTACAAATGTTAGCCTGCATGTTTTATGATATTCTCATTGCTACATTATTGAATAAAGTGTCTCATGAAAGCAATGACTGTTAATTTAATAAAAAATATCCACATCATCATCCACGCTGTCTCCAGTAAGTGTTGGGAAAGATGTTGTTTTAAGCTTTAGTCGGCTGTATTGAGCCCAAAATTCAAATTAATTTGCAGTAAAGTGCCTGCTACAAACTCTTGTATTTGGTGTCACTTCAACACCAGAAAGAAAACGGAGCCATTTTTATTTGGCCTCATTTTCTGTACATAAAATTTAAAGAGTAATTTTTCTACAGCTTGCATGCAAAAACTGAGCATTTATGTGAACATGCCATTTCTATTTCTGGAGTAGAGCCATGCGGAGTAAGGGATATTCAATAATATAGCATTGGGAATGCGGGGCAGCTCAGTGGTTAAGGTACTTGACTTGTAATCAGAAGGTTACTACTTTCCAAAATTGTTGCAACTTCAGCAGCTGTACACTTGTTGCGCAACATTTTAGCTAGCTAGGCATCGATTGAATGAGGAAGGAATTGTTTCCGACGTCAAGGGTAACGCCTTAGTGATTTCTTCATTGTTTATTGGTTAGTTTTATACAGATTAACACACAAATTCACCAAACACACACGGCAAATACATGACTGAGACCCGAGTGACACACGAACACGCGAATCACACGGTGAGGGGCGGATGACGTGTGACGTGAATCTTAAACTATATTCTAACTTGTATATCAACCTCTCTTTGTTCTTACCATTCACAAAATTTAAAGGAGAAGTTGCCCAGATTCAGGAAATGTTTGAACCACATTTCTTCACTGTCTTATCGCAAATATATTAATAATATGGCGAAACATCACAAATGACGACCGGCACACGTAGGACCACTACGGGTTCACTGATCACTGATGTCTTGCCCAATAACATTTACCCACTGCAAAATGTTTTTATTTTTGAGATATAGATTAAATTAAGGACAGGAACATGTCAGAGACAACTTTATTTTTCAGCAACAGCAAAACATCAACTTTGCAGGAAATGATGTCATTGTGTAAATATACACTTATGCATGAAAAGTCAGGAACTAGTATGGTGTAAGACCCTCTCTAGCCCAGCGAAGTCCAACAACTCGACATGGCATCAGTTCTATGAGTGTACCGGTGACGTCCATTGTCCACTGTGAGTGGTAATGCCTTTCACACGTGACAATGTATATTGAGGAATATTAAATGCCTGCACAACTTGGAATGTTGTGAAACAGAATATCCCATCTGTCTGTCACCCACTCTTATGCCTCTTTCAAACTCCAATAATTCACATTGCCTTGCCATGAGCATTCTGGCCACTATCCATCCTCACTCACAAGCAAACACTGTACATCTTAGCTCAGTGGGTTACACCACTGGTTTACCCTCACTTTGGTAAAGAAGACTGATGGTTTCAGATCCTGCCCAGGGCCTCTCCAGTGTGGTCTCTTTGGCAGTGTCCTTTGTGCTGACCTGAAGTTGAAGATCATGGCTAAGCTGAGCACCTGTTTTAGCAGAACAACAAGACCAAGTGAAGTACCAACCAGATGGTATACGGCAACATTGATATTTGAGATGGATGGCTACAAGATGAACATTGTGTCCTCCATGGAGAAGAAGGTTAAAGGGCAGCACAGAGAGGATGCAGCTAGGATGAGTAGGCACATGCTCAATACATGAGTGGGGCCCAGAGAGGCATTGGCAGGAACACCAGAGGAGCCAAGCACCAGCTACTGGTGGATAAAACAGTCACCCGTGACTGTAAGACCAACAGACTAACCTGTGCACCACCTGGATTGACTACAAGAAAGCCTGTGATTGTGTCACTATTGTATGTGGGCTTTAACAAGCAATCACTGTAACTGCCATCAAAGTTGGACTGCAGAGAACTATCTGACCCTTTCTGCATTTGTAAAGTGCTAAGTGGCTCTTACACACTGATGTTACTTAAGCACAATTCACATTTTTCTTCTGAACACTTAATATGTGCAGAATACCCAGTTCTCTAGCAAAATGTAATAAAAAGACGAAAATACACTTGGTGTTCCACTCTTGACCACTGGGCAGTGCTGTAGCTCCACTCACTCAAAATCCATTTAAGAAGTTTAATCTTAGTGAACATCCAAGTGAAACATACTGGTTAGCGTGCCTGTAAGCATAATTGTAAATTTCCATCAAGGTGATTTCTTAAATTTAATGTTTCATCAGCACAAAAGAAAATCGATTTCTTGTCCACAAAAAAAACAATCTGAATCAAAATGCCTTCCTGTCATGGTTACCATTTATAGCGTTTGTAAGTGGTGGGCATTGAAGTCCGGCAGAGTCTGAGCACTCACAGCCAAACCAACGCATTTCCCTAAAATAAATGAAAGATTTCTAACTACTTTATATAATTTATGTATTTAAGTGCTGGATTGACTTATTAAAATTGTGAATTTTGCAAGCTCATAATTACCTTGAAAACACTGGTAATTAGTTTGAAACCAGCAAAACGATGTAATGTAAAATGTTGACTGCACTCAATCATGAGCTTAAAACGCAAATATGGAGTTTAGTGATTCCGTATAGAGTGAAAAAAAGTTTGAATAATTCTTTACAAAAGTATAACACGTTTCATTAAGCAAAACATACTATATAGATATATTATTTAGTAATAAATACATTCCTAAATAATATTTGAACAAAGAATATTTGTGATTCTTAAAAATAACGAATTAAACACGACCAATTACTACATTCATATTTGAATTGCATGAATACATTTATTACAAGCAATATACTGAATAGTAAAATGATTCATATTTATTGCCTTCCAGAAATATAATGCAAATTGCATGACATGACTCACTGTACCTGCCACCAAAAATAAATACATAAATAAATGAACAAAGAATATTTGTGATTCTTAAAAATACTGAATTAAGCTCTGCCCTCACTCTGAACAGTGATACGGCTTCTCTCTTGTGGGAGTGCGCTGGTGTCGCTGGAGATTACTCTGACAAAACTCTCAACACACTGAGCAGTGATACGGGATTTGTTGTGTGGATAAGTCAATCTGACAACACACGGCAAGAAGAAACATGTTTGGTACGGCAGTCTGTACAAGGCCGGTTTCTGGGTATGGAGGTATGGTAGTGCTACCCTGAACATAGATAATGGCCATTTAACATGGCATCATGTACACACAATGGTTTAAATGACTGATCTTACATAAATACTTTTATTGTGAGTTGTTTGGTTGAGATGGATGTCAAGGTTCATGATACTGTGTAAGCTCGCTGCAGCTCCATCTCAGAACAACTGGGCTAATGCTAACAGAGATGGGAAAGAAACACTCAGTTAAACTTACAGAAAAGGCGTTGCTTGGAAAACTAGAATCCCTATATAAACAAAGAAATGTAAACTAAAGCATCTAATCTAAAAGGATTATTGAAGAGCTTTGTCAAAATCAGCCACCCCAGTTGTAGATCTGCAAAGTGTAGTCATTCATCTAGTATGTTTGCACTCCTACAAGTTGAGGCAGAAAGAGTAAGCGCTTGCTGCTCACGCTGCTTCCTTATAGGAAAAGTATATTCTGGAGAAGCAAGCAGCTGAGCTGAGGAGGAGAAAGGAGCACATAGAACGATGCAGACATAGCTTCTTCTACTGCTAAACTGTCAAATTTGAAAACACCGACTGTAATAACTGATGGGATGGAGTCCCATTTTAAAAAGGGAGCAAAACCAAAAGGAGTTTCTTTACCAACCATTCCAGAAAGAAAGCTGTAGAACTTAACTGGAGCTGCAAGGCAAATGCTTCTTCATACCGCATTGTTACCTCCAGAAACAAAGGTGCATATGTCTTCTGGACATAAATGAAATAGCTTCAATAAATTTGCTGCAAAGACAAAATGAAATAGCAGGAATGTTGTATTAACATCAAAATGATCTTCTTATTCCCCCAATGGGATTTCCCATTTTTAAGGCAATCCTCTGCAATATAGAATGTTTATTAAGGCCTTTGAATATTGTGTACAGGGAAAAGCTTGTACTTTCTGGAAAGAGATACTAGACGACAGCCACAAGTGCTAATTCTTAATTGCTAACATATGGATCCTGAAAGAGGATGTTACAACAGCATTTTGGAAACGAGGCTAGCTTACTTGTAAAGGGTTCTCATTTAGCCAGTGGTAAAAGTGGAACAAAGCCATACAGACTTGTACATTCTTGAATGCAGGTAGTACATCCATCTTTTGTTCTGAAAGTCTATTGACAAAGTTCAACTTGGCGTCACAGAACATTGCCCCCTGCCACTGGTCACGTGGTGTGGCCCGCCACGTGCAGTGGGAGTCACGTTGTCACATTTATAACCACGCCCTCCATGAAAGCACACACCTGCACCTGGTTTAATGTTACGCGTGTGTGTGCATCAGTGTTAGTCATTGTTTATGTTACCGTTGTTAATGTTCACGCTAGTTGTATGTGTATACATATTAACCGTTCATGTTGTGTGAGTGCCTGCGTTGTAAGTTAATAAACGTCCGTCTCTGAGGGAGTCTGTGCGTCCTGCTCCACTCAGGCCGTTACAATTAGACAGAAGATCACTTTACTAACAATGAGCCCAGAAACATCAGTTTACAGTTGTGCTGAATGATTTGGAGATTTCTAATCTATTCCAATAAATCAAGAATTCCAGTCAACACACTGCACAAATGCCTCCACATCAACACGCCACTGAGAAGCGACAGCCAATTACACGCAGCCGGAATCATTCAATCAGAAACTACAGCCCTCTGGGAGAATGGATCCAGGATTTTGGACTGTGGAAGAAAACCCAAGCAAGCTCTGGGGAGAACATGGAAAATCCATGTTACGAACCCCAGGAACAACTCTCAGCCCCGCACAGCCATGCTCACTCGCACACACCCCCGATCTGACTCACCGGAATTCTAGCGCACACCTGATCCCTATTCCCTTCATTACCAACCTCTTTATAAGCTCCTCCTCCCCGTATTCTAGTCGCGAACAATTGCTCACCTATGTAGCGTACCGAGCGGGTCCTCATTTGTGTATTTTCCCGGTTATTGACTCCTGCCTGCTTTCTAGACCTCGTCTCCTGTCTGACCCTCGGACACCTCCTGAACGCCACCCCGTGCTTCGACCCCGGACCAACCCGACAACGCTTACCTGTCTTACTGCACGTAATAGTTTGGTTGCTCAAAAAAAACCTTTGCAACTGGATCCTCTTCTTGTGTGTGCAATCGTTACACTCCACCCAGATATGGACATGACACTGAGTACTAGAAAACAATGCACTGCAAATTACCAAAAAATTCTGGAGGAAACAAAAACATACCAGAAACAATAAATAATTCAAATAGGTAAGTTATATACAAATAAACCAGAAAGAAATAAAATAAGCAACAATCCTACAATGACATTTGTATACCAAATCCTACACTACAATAAAATCCAATACAACATTAATTGTTTAAACGTTTCCAGTAGTTTCTTAAAATCATCATGTGTGGGGGCCTTCTGTACATGATCAGCCAACCAAGGAGTACTCCATGGAAATATTTACGATTGTATAGAAGCTGCTGTGACATGAACCTACTGTGACGTCCAGAGTGCCGCAGAACGCACAGTCTCCCTTGATGCTGTGAAACATTTATTTACGTAAAACACAAATTACAGGTAGGCCAGTATAAAGTCCTTTACAGTTGTCAATGGGTAATAAAACCGTGGATGTGCCTCAAATGTCAGCTGGTTGACAAGGACACCAAGATTCTGAACAGACAGAGGGAGCAACCTAAATTTCTTATAGTGGAAAGGCCGATGTCATCTTTCTGTAATACAGAGGCTTTACCAATTAAAAGAACCTCAGACTTAGAAAAATTCAATTTAAGAAGATTTATGCTGCATCCATGATTTCACTTCATTAAGATGTAAGATGTAAGAACCACGATTGAATGGGACAGATCAGAGAGTGTGGTAATATAAATATGGATGTGATCTGCTTAGATATGAAAATCCAAATCAAACACCCCAATAATATGCCCAAATGAAAGTCATTGAATGTAAACAAGAGTAGGCCTGAGAACAGAGCCCAGAGGAACACCGTGCTGTACTGGAACAGGATGAGATTTCACAATTGTTAAAAACAAACTGAGAATGACCAGAGAAGTAAGAGTTGAACCAGTCAAGCACAGTTCCAGACAGTCCAATCCACTAGTCAAGTAAAAGAGAATGTTGACATATCAAGCAATACAAGGAGATTACTTTTACTATAGCTGAAGCCTTTGATAAAAGCCCCGATAACCTGGAACATGAAAGGTGATTCTGAAGTTGACCACCTATCACACTGGAACGTGAAAGGTGATTCTGTAGTTGACCACCTACTACACATTCAAGAATTTTTGACAAGAGGGGAAGGTTTGAGACAGGACAATGGATAGAAGAGTCCTTATCACAACTAAACTCAGACAGATACATTCTTAAATTCTGAAGGGACATTTCTTGTAGTACCAGTTATATACATAAGAAGGGACATTTCCTGTAGAAAGAGAGTTATTATTTTCATGTGATATGAGGAGCTAAGGCTGAGAAACAAACAATTCTTTAAAAGTGCAGTGGGGATTGGTTGAAGTACACATGTGGTTGACTGCATATTTACTATTAACTTGGATACAAATCAGTATTAACAACAGTAAATTGACATTGAACAGTAAATTGACATTGACATTGACATTGACATTGACATTGAAAAAGCAATGTCATGTTAACACAGACGTTAACCTGTTTATTTTCTCAATCTCGTCCATAACATAATTCATAATATAATCCAAAAATGTGTTACAGAGCTCAGTGGAAGAAGAGCCCTACCCCAACGGTGCGAGTCCCAGCGTGCCAACATATCGGGCTACTGCCCCAAAACAAACGCCAAATGGCGAGGCTGGAGGACAGAGCCACCCGACAAGGGCTGGCACGAGCAGGACAGAGAGGGGAAGGACAGGGACCAGGATGACAACAGACACAAGGATGGACACACTGACAGGTTCAGGTACTGACACAAAGCGATTGGCACAGACAGCGTGATGGGGACAGACACAGTGACAGGGACAAGTACAAAACTACATAGTGGATTGCTAAAGAGTCCAGGGAAGCCAGCAAGAGCCCCGGCCTTTCCCCCATTCGTCGGCTGGGCTGAAGTCCGACCCACATGTGGGGGATTGCCTCTAACCGATTTGGGGGGCGTTGACTTCTGCGCACCCATGTCAGGAGGCACACCAGCTACTTTGCCTGTCTCTGGGCTGGGCACTGGTGTTGCCTCCTTCTTGCCCCTACGAGGCTTAGGTACGAGCACATGAGTTTTGGGGCTGCATGCCCTAAGGAAGGGAGTATCCTCGCCGGACAACGGCAATGCCTCTCTGAAAGCCACATGGCACAGCTTGCTGGCTTCAGAGTGGCGTGCCGTGGGCAGAGCCTTGGGTGGAATCTTGGGTGCCAGAGGCTTGTCACTGTAGTCTGCAGTCGCGGTGTCACTGACAGAGGGAGGGTCCCTACGGAGGACCTCCTCCACCTCCATTACGGGATCCTCCCCACGGTCGAGTTCCGAATTCTTTTGCAGACTAACGTCACCGCACTCCCCATTCCTCTCATAATCTGCAAGAGAGAGTAATAGTATACACTAACAGTCAAAATTATTTATTGCTTGATTTGATTTTTTTTTAATCATTAATTGAGAAATAATCAAGTGATTAAAGTAAATAAATGTTGAGTCTTAAATGAATATGTACCACCCAGTCTTTAATGTCCGCTCTGCTCCGTTGCCGGTCATGTACTGATACTCAAACATGTGTATGGGTCTCAGTTCTCTCTCTCTCTCTCTCTCTCTCTCTCTCTCTCTCTCTCTCTCTCGCTCTCTCTCTCTCCCACTCACTCACCCGTATGTTCGTACGCACCTAAAAAGCGATTTGCTGCTATGGAAAGAATCAACAAATCGGCGTGGGGTGACTCAATTCATTATTGGGTATTCAAAGATAATCGTCATGTGGGGTACGTTTTTGATGTGTAAAAAGGCTAATTAATGCTTTTCATGATCTCGGAGCCAGGTGAGACCTATTGGACATGTGCTACAGAACAAGTGGGGTTTGATCACTATGACTGGAAAGAGTTCAGAAGATGGCACACGGAATTTGACTACGTTAACGAGAAAGAGCTGTGGTGTTCTGGGGGTGTTCGCGAACATGAATGGAAAAGCCAGAGACCTTCATATAGCACGTGCAACGTCAAGGTGAAGATGATCTCCGAGGGTGAGGTAGAAATTTGTTTCTCAGTGATTCATGGCCATAAACGTCACGAACCTGGTGCAGATATCTGGAGAGATTGTTGGATGTAGCAACTGATTTCAGATGCAAAAGTATTTCAGCTTGATCGATATGTTATTTAAACAGTTGAAACATGTTTTGGGTATTGATTCTTTAAAAGTAAGGCTGTCTGATAAGTTTGAAGCGGACAACCCACCCACCCCACCCATCTAATATAAAAAGGGACTCACCTTAACATTACAGCTTGAAACGATGAGTCTAGAAACAGGTCTCATATTCTATACTCCAACAATGAACTCATATGACGAAGAAGCAGCTCTTACAGGTGTGAATGACAGTGAGAGCGGACCCTCTGAAACAAGCTTTTGTGAAAACGTTAATAACAACGAAACCAATGGGTGCATCAACACACCAGTGCTGGCGGTCGTTCCAGCTGGGAATCTGATGTATAGAATTATTGATGAAGATATGAGAGAAAACTTTTACGGTTGTGCTATTGACCATCCTAGTCAGTGTCAGCACGCATGCCTGTACGATCCGGATGAATCCTATTTCAGCTTCAACGCACCTAAGCTGATAAAAAAAAACTGTTCAAACCGTGGTTCATACACACTCTAGCCAGAGCTTTGAAGCTGTGTGGCATTCAGATACCTCCATCCTCTAGCAAGATTCAAGTTCAAGTTTGGTTTATTTGTCACATACACAGTCATACACAGTAAAACTCGCAGTGAAATGGTTGATTCAGGCTATTGCTCCGGTAGTGGTAACCGACCTGCAGGAGGAACAGAACATCAAATCCGCTCTCAAAGAGTTCATAGAAAAAAACAATAGTGTGTGCAGGAAGCAGGTACACGAAGACGTCGAGTACTACTGTAAGCTGCATGAAAACTTGAACCCTGGTGATCAGGTCATATGGGAAACCTCTTTGACACCCGCTAAGGATAGAGTTGTTCTGTAAGGATAGAGTTGTTCTGTAAAACCCTTGAAAATAGAGCCAGTACAGTAAGCATTACCGATAAGATCAAATCTCTATATAATTTGGAAAAGTTGATGTGTGTAGTATGTGAGTCTTACAGTCAGTGGAGTTCTTTAGTATCAGAAGCCAATAATACTGTTACCCTGATTGAGTCGCTATGGACTCAAGGAATCCTTTCACACATTCTAGGGCTGGATCATAAACCTCTCACACGTGATGAGCCAGAGGCACCATTCCCTGCCAACATTCACGCAGGATTTTACACCATGTTCGTGTATCTGGATATTATACAATATCAGAGAGTAGGGGACAGTTTTGTTCCTTTGCTGAGATGTGTACATATAACTGGGAAGAACAACAAAATCATAACTTTAACGTATGACAAGTCACACTACATACCTGTTAGCAAATCTCTCATAAGTGATATTACCATTGAGGTAAAATCTGATAAAAAACATTCATAAACCCTTCCTGTATGGTAAATGTGTGGCAAAGCTTTCGTATGTTAAGTTTATGAGTTTAGCATTTGAATAGTTTAAAGTGAGACCCTTGGCTTTCATTGTTGTTTTACCTTTGAGAGTCCTATGTTTTAGGTCCTGAGCTGACAAATTCTACAATCTCATCACCAGAGTCCAACTCACTTGTAAGACCCCCCCAGGTAATCACCCAAAGACGATATCCAATCACCTTTACGACTTCTGAAAATGATGCTATCCGTGTCTGTGTACAAGCAACAGTCTTGTAAACGATCTATAAAATTGTACAGCTCGGGCCTAGCATATGCGGTCGTAAAAATACCTATGAACACGTTAGCATTACCCAGTTTACAGCACCTGATGTCCTTGTAAAGCCACTGCACCATTGCCACCTCGTCATTCAGAAAAGAGACATGACTTACATCGTACAGGTTTGAGAACATGTACTCTAAAAACTCATCAGGATCTCTGATCAAAACCATGTTTGACCTGTCTGGTTTTTGACACATCATACCCCATAGAGAATTCAGCGCGAGTTTAGCTACGGACCTCTTGACCGGATTGACTGAAATTTTCTCTTCCTCCAGCTTAACCCCTTCGTTCTTCTCATATTTTTGAACATACTCCTTTTTTGTGGTTTCATCAACCACCCAGGAAGGATAACCTGAGCTCTCTTCTTTGGTTTTCAAAAACATTTTAATGTAGTCTGAAAACAGCTCCTGATCTATTAGGAAGGTTCCAGATCTCTAATACATTCATCAATCTGTACCCCTTCTGTAGGGCCATCATCAGCTCCATACTGCACCACGCACCTGTCAGGGCCCTCTCATCATCCCTATGATCACAGCTACACTGTTGTTGCTCAGTGCAGGTTCTACAGAGAGGGAACAAGAGTTTCTTCTTTACCCAGTAGGGAAGAACAGGAGCCCACAACCCCCTGGGAGGTAAAACCTTTACCTTGATGATGCCAAAGTAGTTTTCCAATGGCCCAAAGTCACGATAAAGGATAACAGGGTGACCTATAGGGTACAGTTTTACTTTATTCACATAAGCGTAGAGGGAGGTGAAGTTGTAGTAATTGATTCTTTCACCAGGTTGAGCTGTGTAATACAGCTGTAGGGCATTTGTACGCCCCCCAAACAGCACATCCCGAGGATTTAAGCGCTCTGGAAAGTCAAAGGTTTTGAGAAATTTTTTACATCTTGATTTTTTTTTTTCATGTCATTCCATTCATGTTCCCATATGACGGTGACAGACAGTTTGTGAATGCACTGCAGCGTCTGAATTTTATTAAGACTGTTCTGGGGCTTTACTTAAAGGGTGTGGTGTGCATGATAAAAACAACCAAGAAACCATCTTCAAAGTAACCATCTACAAAATAATTTACGATCTTGGTTTCCCTATTGTTAAGTGCATGTTGAATGGGTATCTTCTGTTTGTCTGAGACGTACTCGAGCCATTGAATAGACGGCGTCGAGAAAGATTTCTGACAGTTGATGTAATTATCTAGGGGAGGGATGGACAAAGTGTTTTCGGGCAGGAACATGGTACGGAATATTTTCATGCAGACGGATGCTATGGTAACAGACTTGAATGGATCAATGCCTGTGTCTCGCAGAATGCTCACGTGAAAATTTTACACCGTTTTCAAAATCTTTTTGTTACAGCAGAATTCTTTAATCTCTTTTCTGAAGTCAAAGACTTTATCAGTGACCATGTTATACCAATCAAAGAAATCCTACCTCTCTTTGGGCTTCATCGTATCCACAACGTAAAACTCAGGCTGAGGATACGACCCCACATAGTTCTGATTCTCTAGGGTGTTGTAGAAGTGGGGAATGTTCCTTTTTTGCATCTGTAAACCCCATGGCTTTTGGAATGGTGCTAAGTTTCCAAAACGTTTCATAAGTAGGAACGAGAGGCTGTCTATAAATCTCTGCTAATAAGCGGTATCTTCAAAGCACAAAATTTTCCCCCTTAGCGCTATGATAGTAGGAGTAACCCCTTCTTTCACCAGATAATTCAACAAAAGATCATTCAACAAAAGAACCCCTTGCGTTATGTGCTACGAATGTGTACCCTTCGAATTTTCTTTGACAGAACATTTTAAAAAAGGCTTAGATGCACCCATCCCCTTCAGCTGCCCCCCCCCCATTAAACCCCACGCAGCATATAAAATTAGCTATATGCACACCCGTTTCCTGTCTGGACTCTATATCATAAAATATGTAACGTTCATCCGCCATCTCTACCTGTAACGTTTGTATGAAACATTCGTGTTTGACCTACGCTTCTCTTTTTTCATTACAAACTGTGCAACGAGGCTGAGCACATTTATATTCTTTTTTACCTGTGCTAAAGGGGCTCAGATGTTCTACCATTCCACATTTGGGGCAGTAGAAACCTATTTTGCATAACAAATATGTATCGCCCAACAGGTTTTCCATCTCTTCTTTGTGTTTTTCGTAGCAGTAATCTGACCTACACAGTCTGAAGACTGTAACGTATTCTGAGTAAAACTATTACATTCAGGATCAAGACATATGTTACAGTAATACTCGCATTTGTGTTTGCTCATACTTGTGAACCCTTTGTAACAAAAACAACAGACGTAAGGAAACCCGAAAAAAGACCCTCAATATTTTTAACACCGTAGTAATGGTTGTCGTGTAAGAATAAGAAAATGGTTTTCTCATGGGGTGTCCTGCTAGTTTAAAAAAAAAGTAACTGCTTTTGTTGAACGTCTGATACAACACAACTATTTTACAATTCAATAACTTCTAAAATCGGTTTATATTGTTAAAACTAACCATATCATTATCGGATAATCCATGCTGCATCTGACATGCAACATTTGCAATGTGTTGGGGTGTTTCCTGAGGATTCAAAAGTTGTGCGAAGCATAAGGCAAAGCATAGATTATTATTAGTGTTATAAAAAAACATACAGCTATCTCATCTTCTTTCGGAAAACGTCTGATCTGAAGAGGTGTGCTATTTTACTCCTAACACCGTCTTTGGGTGGGTGCACTGTCTGAATCACAAATTCCATACTATCACTTGCCAGGATCTCAAGATTGCTCTGCATCGCTTTCTCAAGCGTGGTTAGAAAAGTGTCTAGTTCCACAGCCCCATTATTCAACTCAAGATGTGATGATACATTCAGATTAGGACCTTGAACTAGAAACTTTACAGCATCTCGGACCAGCTGTTTCATTAACGGTATCCGTCATGCCATTTATAACCTCTAGAACATAATTGTAAAATTCTGCAAAACTGTTAACATTACCCAGTGAGGCAAAATTAACTCTCCTCCTAATTTCTGTGTTGTTGTACTTTTTTCTACGAATTATTCATTCTAATGTCAGGATCTATCCCATACCCCGTTTGCTCCGTTTGCGTACGGTTTTCAGCATTATCTGAAGGGAGAAATTCTACACGTTTCATATGTTCTAGGACTCGTTCATCGTTATCAAAATTGGTTGAAGAACTGTGACCCCGGCTGTTGAGTATGTTCACCACTTAAGAGCCTCTCATTTAACGCAGCCAAGCACTGATTCAGTTCATAGAAAATGTCATTTTGACTAACCTGTGTGTTTTGAGGACTCTACAGAATTTTTATTTTTAAAATTTGTATTGCACTGGTTTGAAAAAAATAAAACAAATGAAGTGACCACAACAGTGTATATATATACCCAACCATATTACATATTTTACCTGCACTGTACATTCTGTAGATTGTGTACATATATACCCAACCATATACATTGTACATTGTGTATATAATCATAATATACATATATTGTACATACATTGTTAATATATTTTTGTACATACATAGAGTATATATATTTATCTTGCATATATACATTTTTCTCTATGCACCCCTGTTTCCTTTCCTCAGTTTGGACAGAGCACTCTCCACCATTTCACTGCGAGTTATACTGTGTATGACTATGGATGTGACGAATAAACCGAACTTGAACTTGAGTTTTCTCATCAAACACATATTAACGCAAAATAAACATGAAATGGATGGAATGACTTAAATAAATTTATCAGGGGTGTGTGCCAATGTTTTTAAATTAAATAACAATTATTTAATTCAGAGATGCTAAAATAAATAATTGTAGTAGTCTAAAGTAAAAGATTTAAAGAGAACAATATTGTAATATAACAAAACAAAAGCATGTAAAAGGTTTGTGCTTACTCTCCAGAGAGTAGCAAAGAGGACAAAATTTTAGAAGGCGTGTTCCACTATAGTGGTTCCTTTCACATCTAGTTAATGCATTTGTGTTTCTTAAATCTATCCAATTTTGTGAAAACCCTGCCCACACTGTGAGCAGTGATGATGCTTATTTCCTGTGTGAATGACCAGGTGTCTTTGGAGATCATTTTGTGCAATAAAATTCTTTCCACGCACTGAGTGGTAATATGGCTTCTCTCCTGTGTGAGTGAGTTTTTGGTGACATTCTCAGATTTAATCTCTCCTGATTTCAACAGTCTGACATACTCCTCATTGTGGAATTTCTTGATGTGTTTGTTGAGGTAAATTTGAGATGTATAGAAAAGCGGACACACATAGCAGGAGAAGTATTGCAAATGGACATCATTCATTTCTGGAGGGAAAAAGACATTACAAGTGTGAGGTACAGCATAATTATGACAAACAACTGTTAGGGGCTGTACATCATGTAAAAATGTACATTTATGGCATTTAGTGGACACTCTTATCAAAAGCGACTTATAAAAATGCTGTCATTTACTCACAGAATACATCGTAGCCAGTAATGTAGGTTAGCGTCCAAGGTAAAGAAAGTTTAAGGTAAAGTTTAAGGTAAAGAAAATCATGATGGAAAAAACATTAGGTTTGTAAAAGTAAATTTTCAATCCCAATTATATGTCAAACAACCAAAACTCACATCTTAACTCACTCTAAACAAACATTTTGAGCTTTTTTCAATGATGAGGAATGTTGATCTAAATCTAAATGTCAGTGGATGGTAAACTTGATAGTTTTTAAAGTAAAATGCATCCTAACATAAGTATTAAGAATAATGAGCAAAATAAGAGGGCATAGTTGAGCTTGTAATGGACTACCACATGTTATAAAGATAATATAAATAACCAGACAGCCCAGCACTAGGCTTAGCATCAACTCGAGCTCCAGACCTCCAGCTGCCACTGCTGCTTGGTCGAGCCCATCTCTATCAGACGGACCAGCCTTGAAATCAGAGATTCTTCTCTCACTAAAAGTGGACCTCTTGGTCATGATAAAATCAGAACTGAAAAACAAACTTGTCTTAAAAATGAAATACAAGTGGTAAAAACAGAAATAGTAAACAATATGTCAGTTTACCATTCTGAGATTGAAGTGATGCAAGAGATGCAATCAAAGCAGTGGAAGGTTGATTATTAACCTGGTTGGATGAAGTAGTTACTCTGCAGAGGATGGTAGCTGATTTGAAAGAGGAGGTGACAGAGCTAAAGAAGAAATGTGAGGGCCTGATGGAAAAATGAGGAGATGCAACATCAAAATATCAGTCGTGATGAAGTGCTTTGAAAAGCTAGGCAGAGACTTCATCACATCTTCACTGCCAGCCTCCATGGACCCACTGCAATTTGCATACCGCCACAACCGCTCCACTGACGATGCAATTGCACATCTGCTCCACACTACACTGACTCACCTGGACGAAGGGAGGGGAAATTATGTTAAAATGCTATTTGTCGACTACAGTTCAGCATTTAACACTATCATCCCCTCCCTACTCACTACTAAGTTGGGAGATCTAGGACTGCATACATCCCTGTGCGACTGGATCTCCAACTTCCTAACAGACAGACCACAATCAGTACGGGTGGGCAACTGCGCCTCATCCACCCTCACCCTCAGCACTGGAGCTCCTCAGGGTTGTGTCCTAAACCCCCTGCTCTACTCACTGTACACCTACGACTGCACAGCCACTTCCAGCTCTAACATCATTGTCAAGTTTGCTGACGACACCGTTGTGGTGGGTCTGATCTCGGACAACGACGAGAGGACCTACCTGGAGGAGATTAAACACCTGGAAAACTGGTGCCAGGAAAATAATCTCCTCCTAAACGTCAGTAAGACAAAGGAGCTGATCGTGGATTGCAGCAAGAAGCAGGTGCGGCACTACCAACCTGTGAGGATCAGTGGAACCACGGTGGAGAGAGTAGATAGTTTCAGGTACCTTGGAGTTCACATCTCGCAGGACCTGTCCTGGTCCCGCTATACCAACTCCCTGGCAAAGAAGGCTCGTCAGCGTCTTTACCACCTCAGACGCCTAAGGGACTTCAGACTGCCCTCCAAAGTACTGCGGAACTTCTACACCTGCACTATCGAGAGCATCCTTACGGGGAACATCACAGTCTGGTTTGGGAATAGCACCAAGCAGGACAGACAAGCACTCCAAAGGGTAGTGCATTCAGCAGAGCGCATCACTCACACGGAACTTCCTGACCTGCAGACCATCTACTACAAGCGGTGCCAGACCAAGGCCAGGAAAATTGTGAAGGACCCCACCCATCCCAACAATAGACTCTTCACTCTGTTGAGGTCAGGGAGGCGCTTCCGCTTCCTGAAGACCAAGACAGAGAGGCTGAAGAGGAGCTTCTTCCCACAGGCCATTCGGGACCTGAATCAGGGAAACTGAAACTGTGGGGACCACCACCACCACCATGTAATATGACTGTATATCTGTACATCTGTATATATAGATTTATACTCAATTACCCTGTTACACAACAACTGTAGATATGTTATTATACAAAATGGATCTGTACATTCTGTAGATTGTGTACATATATACCCAACCATATACATTGTACATTGTGTATATAATCATAATATACATATATTGTACATACATTGTTAATATATTTTTGTACATACATAGAATATATATATTTATCTGCATATATATATTTTTCTCTATGCACCCCTGTTTCTCTTCCTCAGTTTGGACAGAGCACTCTCCACCATTTCACTGCGCGTTATACTGTGTATGACTATGTATGTGACGAATAAACCGAACTTGAACTTAAACTTGAACTTGAAAATACTTGTACTAGCTGAGATGACTATCAAGTTCTCCTGCTTCAGTCTCAAAGCTCCTGAGAGTAGCACTATAGATAGGTAAAGATGTGCTTGTAGACCACGCACACAGAAGCCCTGCTCTGAGGAGGCTGGATGCATCATTGTAGCTAAACTCCACTATTACCAAGCTTGTGTTCAGCTGCTGAGTCATAAGTAGGATTCATATCCAATTTGTGGCCTAGATGCAGTTCCTTGGTGCTGACCTGGAGGCAGTTCCTTGATGCTGACCTGAGTTTAAAGAAAAGCTCCTGCAAAAGAACTGTTCTGAAGGCAGCTCTGCCATGGAGGCAGATCCAAATGTAATCCAAATTAACCAGTAGGCAGAGCTTTACTTTAGCTATTTCCTGAACGTTAAATTTAGACTTCAACTATGAGCACGACTACTTCTGTTCCAGACTGCTGCAGTATGTTCTTAATCATTTGCTGGCATTTCTGGCTGTTACAGCAATGTGAAGAGTGAATGTGCAGCATTTTTAAATCTCCGCCCCTTGGCTCATTAACCAATTTATGTTAATCTCAACCAGTTGGATTAACCACTGTTTGTTCTGTTCCCATGGCAGTGCTGCCTTTAGAATGCTTCTGATTAATGATTTTGCACATGAGCTCTAATCACTAAGGGCATTTTCACACCAGGTGTTTTCTGGACCCAGTTCCACTTGTTCTGTGAGAGCGGTATGTCTGGTGAAGTGTGAATGCTGTTTTCAAGCCTGGGGTCTTGTATTTGCTTCTAGCAAGTTCTGCTGCAGTCTGCAGCAACTATAGAGCTCTCTGCTCCTGGCTCAGTGTATGGGGCTATACGATTGGTTCAGTTTGTATCGTGATTGCTACAGCTTATGGCAATACTTCCCTTTTCAAGTTTTATATATTTTTTGAGTAAATAAACAGTTACTATCTAGATACACTTTTTGAATCAATTTTTTCTCAGGTACATAACATTTTTTGCACATCACTGAAGAATATATTTGACAGAAAAACAAGACTCTTCTTTGAAAAAAGATTCTTTTGAAAAAAAGATTCTTTGACTGCTACCTGCTGCACTCACATTGGAACAGCCTAACATGAACTTTTCCTTTTCACATTCCCGCCTGGTGTTTTTGCTGGCAATTGTGATCTGTTGGCTAACATGGTTTATCTACCTTTCACCCAACAACTTCCTTTGAATGCCTTGCTCTGAAAATAACAGGCTCAAAGCTCTTACTGATCTTGTTGGTCTACTGCCTGTCTAAATCTAGTTCTGTACCTGTTTTTCTATCCGATCTGTCTGAATTGCCAGTTGTTCATTATTCCCTTCAATATTATTGTAGATGCCTAACATTCATATTGCCTCAGGTAAATGTGTTCACTCTGTTGATTTTCTCAACCTGTTGTGCTGCTTTGATCTCACCCAAAATGTAACCTCTGCCACCCACACTAAGGGAAATATCCTTTATCTTGTGTGTACGATTCCTTGTGTCTCACTTTCTAACGTGCACATTGCTGATTTTCATATCTCTGACCATAGAACAGTTCTTTTTAATCTATCCCTGTCTCTCCACTCCACAAGGATGCACACTCCTCATAGTATCACCTTTAGGAATGTTAGAAATTCAGTTTTTATGAACACACTCAACAAGTTTCCCATCACTCACATCTCCTGTGGTCCTGCTCAATCATTACACTGATGCTGTCTCAATTGTGCTTAACTAGAATGCTCCTCTTCGTACAGGAGTTGTGACTTTCCATCACTCTGCCCCATGGTTTACCTCTGAACTTAATGAAAGCAAGAGGCAGTCAACTGTAGCGCCTTATTAAGAAAACTAAAGTGAAAGTTCATGCAGTTGCTTATAAGGAACACTTTATCTCGTATAAAACTGCCACACATAAGGCTGACTTCCACTCCACCAAAATGACCAATTCTTGCAGTAATCCAAGAGCCCTCTTTTCTAGAATAAGTTGCGGCAGCCTGCTTGGTTTCCCTTCAACCCTTTCAGCCACCTCTGTAATGATTTTTTGACTTTCTTCAATGACAAGGTCCGCAACACTTAATGAGAGTTTTGCTGCCAGGCTTATCATTGGCTCTAAAGAAACTTCTTGTATTTTAGACCTTCTGCCTACCCCTCTGATTAAAGCTTGCCAGCCATCACTTTGCCCACTCATCACCTCGATCTTTAATATCTCACTTAGCTCAGGTAATTCCCAACTTAAAAGTAGCTGCCATTACCCCAGTCCTGAAGAAGTCCTTAACCCATATAAACTTCACAACTACAAGCCTTCTTTTTCTCAGTAAGATACTGGAATGTGAAATGAGCAGTTTCATTCTGGTTTCAGAGTAAATCACAGCACTGAAACTGCTTTGGTAAGGGTTATGTATGATCTACTATTAGCAGATGATTCTGATCTAGTAAATATCCTTGTCCTTCTGGATCTTACTGCAGGATTCAGTACAGTCACTGCCACAATCACACATTGTTGAGTCTAGACTCTAGGCTTGAGGCTAGAGTGTTGGACTAGTGTCACTAACACAGCAATAGCTTGGTTTAGGTCATATCTCACCAACAGGCAAGCTTCACTTTTGGCAGTTTACCTGCACCAAGCCCTCTGCTACACTGCCCCATGACTCACTGGTCAGCTGCCTGGTTCGCATTCAAAACTGGATAGCTTTGAACATCCTCAAACTTAATAGTAATAAATCCAAAGCCATTGTCATAGCTTCTCCTTCTACTCAAGAAAATTGATCAACCTCTATCTATCACTGGTCTTATCACCTGCTCTGTGACTCAGATCCAAACCTTGGTGTTGGACTCTACACTCTCTGACGCCCACATTAACAACATCAAAATTCTCTTCTTCCACCTTACAAATATTGCCAGACTCCATCCCTCACTCCCTGACTCTGTAGCTGAAACCCTAATTCATGCTTTTATTAGATCCCGACTAGATTACTGGTTCCTGACTACCTTGTTTCTCTGTTGTCTAGACACATTCCCTCATGCATTCTCCAGTGTGCCAATGCCCATTTGCTCCCTGTTCCTCCTGCCTATGGTGATATAGCTTTTAGTGTTGCAGGCCCAAAGCTATGTTACTCCATTCCTTGGCAGGTCCGTCTCTGCCCATCACTATTCACCTTCAAAAAGCATAAAAATTTATTTCAGAATACCTTTCCTGATCTGTAAATCTTTATTTGTATTTTGTCACTGTTTAGATATTTTAGCATAGTCGTGTTTTGGTCCTGTCAGTCATTACTGTAACTTTACCATGTCTTAATCTCTCATTTTATTCTTATTTATTTACTGTGTTGTCATTTTATTATTCTTGTTTTACCCTGTTATTCTTTCTTATAATTCTTATGTTTTAATTTGCTATTGTAAAGTGTCTGAGTATTGTCAGTTCACCCTGGGCTTAATAAAGTGATCTATCTATCTATCTATCTATCTATCTATCTATCTATCTATCTATCTATCTATCTATCTATCTATCTATCGTGAAAGACGTTTATTTAAAAAATGTATTCTTATTCTTCTGGTCATACAAATGAAAGTCTAATGAGGCTGTGTGGTGATATCACAAGAAAGGTCTGCATCCTCATAAACACTCAAAATTAAACCTAAAGCGTTTACTTGGATTCAAAATAAACTACCACACTGTATTAATTAGTCATTGTACCCTTTACAAGGTAACGAAGATCAATTCCAGTACGTGAAAGACATTTTAAAAGAAACTCCGCTCCACAGGCTTTGTTTTCTATGATATCTCTCTGTACATAGGATGCGTTTGTAGACTCCGAGGAGTCCTTCGTTTTGGAACAGCCTTCTATAGCGTAGAGACCGAGAAATGCAGCCTAGGATTTGGAGCACAGCAACTGAATCAAAATATATCAGACGATTCTAGACTACATTGAGCCTACAAGCTAACTAAATATATTATTGTGTAATGTATTCAGTATCTCGCAGGCAGTTTCAAAATTAACGTTTTTTAAAAAACAAGACATTTTTGTCAAAAAAAGAGAGAGAAAGCGTCAGCTAGGCTATTTAACTAACGGTACTGCTCAGCGCCTGACCGTGGATGCTTTTATATGTATCTGCAGACGACTACTGCCGCCCTTACGTAAAGCCCCGCCCCCTTTGGGCCAACGAAGCCACTCTAGTCTGACTGAGACGGGCGTGTCCCACGGTGGGCAAATATTTACATTTATGGAATTTAGCTGAAGCTTTTATGCAAAGCGACTTATAATTATGACTGAGTACGACTTGAGCAATTGAGGCTTAAGGGCCTTGCTCAGGGGCCCAACAGTGGCAACGGTGGGGCTTGAATCAGCAACCTTCCGATTACAAGTCAAGTACCTTAACCACTTAGGAACCCATCAGTTAAGAATGCCGCACTTGTGTCTAGCTATTAGCAGCACATACTTTAGAAGTGCTCCCTGTATAGTAGCGGTCATTAAGAAACACCCACTCCCAGCGCCAGGTGGCAGTAGAGCAGTGCTCCAGCTTTGCAGAGTTCCGGAAGTGTTTACCGTAAAAGGTTAAAGGGCCAGCGAGACTGCGGCTGGCGATAATTGTTCGGGCTCGTGCAGGGATGGAGGTAACACGACAAAGTAAGACACTGGCGCGCGAGCGCATGGGGGGGGTCGTCTTCGTACGGGGCTCCAGGGGCGGTCTGTCTGTACCCGTAATTATGATTTTGGGGTTTTAGCTGGGCTGCTTGTATGCGAATACGCGCAGTAGGTTCAAACTGACCTGAAGCGTCTGTTTTCGTCCGTGCAGATTTTAAAGACAGTTTATGCCCCATCTACAGCGCCATAGAAGAAGCTGACTTTCTCGCCATCGATGGAGAGTTTTCAGGTGAAATTCTGGCCGTTATCCGCTCACTTTGCATGTGCGTTATTACTGGGGTCGTAGGCTGTTACAGCGTTTTCCTGCAGTGCTCCAGAATGCGCCCCATTTCCAAACGTGAAGGGCATTTGCGCGTTTTTCAGGAATAAGCGACGGGCCCTCCGTAAGTGCGCTGACCAACGGGATGGACACGCCGGGGGAGCGCTACGTGAAACTAAGGAAGGTATCCGCGCTGCGGGGTGTACTGTGCCGGAATCTCAGTGACCGGTTACTTAACGATTCCAGTCGGGATGATAATTGCTTGATTTAATTTATCTGTTTGTGTTTATCCCTGTTTTATCCCTGTCTTAACAATGTATATAGTAGCTGGATATATAATATACTTGTATGGTTAAGTAATGTGCTTGATGTACCCTAGATGATGATGATGATGATGATGATGTATTGTTTTAATTGAAGTGGTTTTGTGTAAAGTCCTAAAAGTGTCAGGTTTCTTCAATCAGAGGCAAACTTTGATGGTCATTTGGCTTGATGCTGTCCAGCTGACATTGTTCCCTGCTTCCTGCAGCACTCCATGGACTTCCTGCTCTTTCAGTTTGGCCTCTGCACGTTCCGCTATGACCAGTCGCAGAGCAAGTGAGTCCCGCACGCATGCCTTCAGCTGCGCACGCTTGACTTCAGCTGCACAAATGCCTGAACTGTTACTGCTCTTGATTGTATTGTTTTCTCTTTTGTAGGTATCTGATGAAAGCTTTTAATTTTTATATATTCCCAAAGCCATTCAGCAGGAACTCTCCAGACATTAAGTTCATCTGTCAGGTGAGCATGCATGCGTGTGGGAGTGTTTTTTCTTTAGTGGTTGAATGTCATGTGGTTGTGACTTGGATCTCCATCTCCTGTTTCAGAGTTCCAGTATTGACTTCCTGGCCAGTCAGGGATTCGACTTCAACAAAGTTTTCCGCAGTGGTGAGTGATGTGCAGTTGATCAGACCCTGCTCTCAGACTGATTCTCCTGCAGTCTGCAGAACTCAATCAAGTCTGATTAGACTCTGCATGATGGTCAGACCTTCTCTGGTCTTTAGCGGGAGACTGCTATTTCCTTCTCTTCAAGATTGCTGTGTCAGTCTGATCAGGGGGTGCACAGATGGTTGTTGTGAATCATGTTTGGTTGTACCACAATCCCTGTTGCTGCTCTGGAAGTTTCACTGCAGCATAACAAGGGTTGGTGTTGTCTTACTAAACTCTCAACAAACCCAAATGGTCAGACTCTGTGCAGTTAGTGATTATCTATAGTGACTGACTTGCACTGAGCTTTATTTTGGTGTCTGTGCATTCAGAACAAATGGCCAAGCTTAGTCGTGTTGACTGACGGATACCCCCCCTCCCCGTGTCTGTCATAGGGATCCCATATCTGAATCAGGAGGAGGAGTCTCAGCTGAGGGAGCAGTATGAAGAGAGGCGGAGCCAGGTGAATGGGGCTGGGACTCCTTCCTACATCTCTCCCAATTCCTGTAAGGGACCAGTGAACGTGCCAGACGAACACAAAGACTTCATCGGCAGAGTCGTGTGAGTTTCTTTCTCGCATGCTCTCCCTCACTGTCTCACACACAGGTTTCATGTTTAGTGATGTTTGAGATAATTGCAATAAATCTCTGCCTGGATCTCCATGGTGTTGTGCTGATTGTCTGTCTGCTCTCTGTTTCCCCAGGGAGAAGGTAGATGCTCTTTTGAACAGTTCTGAGAAGTCAGTGGAGTTGGAGCCCTGCTCAGGGTGAGCTGCAGTACATTGCTTTGGAGCCAAGCTGCTGGGTTTTCTTGAGTCAGAAAGTGGGAACAGAAATGATGCCACCCACTGTTTCTCAGGGTGTCTTTCCTCCATTGTTCTCTTCCTCACAGGTTTCAGAGGAAGCTCATTTACCAGACTCTCAACTGGAAGTGAGTATGTCTGAGGGCTTAGGGTTTAGGGAAGAGTGTTGGATAAGCATGTGAGGGTTTAGGGGAGCATGTTGGTTGGCCATGTGAGGGTTTAGGGGAGATTGTCTGTATTGTCTAGTATTCTGCTTCATGTGGTGATTCCTGCAGGTACCCCAAAGGCATCCATGTTGAAACTGTGGAAACTGAAAAGGTAATGGTGTTCTGCTCATAATGACCTTTTACCCATACTCCCCAGCCATGGTACTAATTGGGAATCACAGTACTGCACACAGGTGTGTGTGTGTGTGTGGGTGTGGGTGTGTGTGGGTGTAGAAGGAGCGCTTTATTCAGATCAGTAAGGTGGATGAAGAGGAGAGAAGGAGGATGGAGCAACAGAAGTATGAGCGAGAGCAGGTGACATTTCACTCCTACACTTTCAGTCCAGTGGGTCACTGAAGTCTTGCAATCCATAATTTGCGCACGTGTGTGTGTGTAACAGGAGGAGATGAATGATGCAGTTGGGTTTTCAAGAGTCATTCATGCGGTCTCCAAATCTGTGAGTTTCACTTGGCTGTCTGTCAATGTTACTAGCAACCTTGACATTTAAAGGTCTTTAAGAGTCTCTCTCTCCCTCAGGGGAAGTTGGTGGTTGGCCATAACATGCTTCTGGATGTCATGCACACCATCCACCAGTTTTACTGCTCTCTACCAGAGGTAGCCATGGCAACAGAGAAAGATTTGTTGCTTTGGGTTATGTGGGGGGGCAGTTTTCAATGCTTTTTGGTTTTTCTGTTTCTATAGATTGATTCTTGGAAGGTCCTAGTTTGTAGTGGGACATTTTCTGAGCTAAAAAATTAATGTGTGTGCCTTTTCAGGAGTTGGATGACTTCAAAGAGGTCACCATGTGTGTGTTTCCCAGGTAAGTGTGTATGTAAGTGTGTGTTTGAAAGTCTGTTCAGTTTGATTTGCTTCATAATGTTGGTTTACTTTTTGGTTTTAGGCTTTTGGACACGAAGCTGATGGCATCCACTCAGCCTTTCAAGGCAAGTCACACAGATTAAAGTCAGTGTTCTCCATGGAGAACAGACCAGGAGACCATGACTTATTAGAGGCACTGGAGGGGGTTAACATGGACTCCTACTGTGTGTGTGCGCATGCCTGTGTCCAGGAGCTGATTACAAATACATCTTTGGCAGAACTGGAAAAGCAACTGAAGGAGAAGCCATTCAAAGCACCTCGAGTTGGTGAGTATGTACTTGCGCACAGTCAGACCAGCTGTAGGGCACATGGCTCCGTTTGTCTTTCTGAACGGAGTTTTGAGTTCTGATGTGATCTAGTGCTGCTGACCTCTGTCAGGGTTCATTCAGAGAAGGGCTGGGTGTTAAGGTTGTAAAAGTAAGTGTGTGTGTGTGTACCTCTAGAATGCTCTGAGGGCTTTCAGAGTTACGACACTGCCTCTGAGCGGCTCCATGAAGCCGGTTATGATGCCTACATCACCGGCCTCTGCTTCATCTCCATGGCTAACTACCTGGGTAAGGTGGGGTGGTGCCTGAGTGTCTGTCTTTCTTTGACTGTATGTGGTGATGGGGCTGGGATTTTTTTTCTTTCTTTAAGGTGTGTTGTGGTGTTTGTAGGTTCATTCCTCACTCCTCCAAGATCTCACATCTCTGCTCGCTCCAAACTCCTTGAACCCTTCTACAACAAGTGAGTGTGTGCGTACACACGGCAGACTGACGCCTCTCGTGTCATTTATTAAAGCTTGACGTACACTGTGATTTGAATCCCGACTTTGCCCTTCCAACAAACTTTTCCAATCCCGCTGATAATCTGTCAGTGTTGATTTTTATGACCGAAACCACAAGTGACCCTTCTAGTGTGTGATGATCAAAGAACCAGCCATCCGTTGGCTTCAGCCCATAGCTGCTTAGCTGTGTCACATGGAGGAAAAACTTGTAGAACTCTTGCAAACGCACAAGCGCCTCCAGTGTCCTACTGATTTGCACAATTTTTAGGGTGTGGGAGATGTAGGAGGCCTGACGTTGAGTGTGAGGTACTTTTTTGTATCATTTATGACTTTCAAAATCCTGGCGCATGTGTGCGAGCTTGGTGCATGTTGGCTGAGGCTGAGATGTGCTTCAGATTTCAATTCTCTTTATGTATTTGGTAATTTGTGAATACATTTATTCCCCCCCCCCCCCCCAGATTGTTCCTCATGCGGGTGATTGATATTCCTTACCTGAACATTAGTGGACCAGACTGTAAGTAAAAACACACAAACATTTGTTCTCTCTTCACTGGCCATGCCTCTCACTCATTGTGTGCATGTGTTTCAGTGCAGCCAAAGAGAGACCACGTTCTCTATGTCACATTCCCCAAAGAGTGGAAGACCAGTGACCTATATCAGTTATTCAGTGCTTTTGGTAAGATGTCCCCAACACCATATTTCAACACTATCATATAAGAATACAAAAACTCTGCAGGGATATAAATGCAATAGCAAGCAGAGGTAAAAAATATTCTGGACCTCAAATCCCACATCTGCTCCTGGAGGTTGTGCCACCTGTAGTTACCTAATGTCATAAGATACCAGCATTCAATCCAGTAACACCTATTCAGGTTCTACACATTTTCTGATACGATGACTGTGACCAAGCAGTTTGGTCAGCTGTCAGTGGTTTCAAAGAGTAATTGGGGTGAGCTCCTGAACTCGAGATAAGCAGTCAGTGTGCTGCATTTAGGGCTCAGAGTTTGATGCTTGTCATTGTCTGAAAGTACAAGGCAGTTAACTGCCTGATCACAGAACAGCACTGGTGTTAAATATAAGGTTGAAATTTTAAAATGTTTTGTCTGTGTGCATGCTGTATTGTTCAGGTAATATCCAGGTGTCTTGGCTCGATGACACATCAGCTTTTGTGTCCCTCAGCCAATTGGAGCAGGTGCAGATCGGTATGATGGCATCGGTGACATCACTAATATGTATTACATCACACACAGGGTGATTTTCAGCATCAGATTGAAGCTTGACTGTCACTTCGTGTGTCTCACTCTTGGCTCTGTTTGTAGCGGTGAACACGAGTCAGTATGCCGAGAGTTATCGGATCCAGACGTATGCAGAATATTTACAGGCCAAGCAGAAAAATACAAATATAAACAGGAAGTGGGCCGAGGATGGGTGGGCAGATGCTTCCTACAAATCTGCTGGCATGACATCTACGTGCAGCCGTGCACACAACAGGTGAATAATTAGGGAAAAAAGACCCTGAATTCTTGAAAATTAAATCTAGAAAATGTCAGTTAAGAGTGCGTGCGTGCGTGCATGCACATGTGCAGGTCACTGACGGGGAAGAGGAGTCTTAGTCCCACTCAGGAAGATCAAAACTCTGACTTCACCGGGATTGCTGATAGCAACTGGAGTAACTACAGCAACCCAGAAACAAAGAAGATTAAGAGAGATGGTATGGTGTAGGGGGTTGCATTTTAAAAATTTACTTCAGTTATGTAACACCTTTTGTTCTAATACTGCAACTTTTTTTTTTTTTTATTTTAGCTGGCGTGAGTGGTGGGTGTGCCCAGACATATGCTGATGTTTTAGTCTCCAGAACCACAGATGATTGGCTTAGAACTCTGTACGTCTCAGCCTCTCTCTCTCTCTCCCCCCATTGGTCCACTCAATCTTTAGTCAAGATGTGTTTTAATATAGTTGCTCTGTTCATTTAGGCCAGTAGAAGGCACACCTTCTACCAGCCCGACTGAAGCAGAGGCCGAGTCCCAGGAAGCAGACACCTGGCCCAAAACCTCAGCCAATGAGAATAAAGGTAGGCAGGAAGCTGTAGTCAGCACTGTAGGCCGAACACAACCATACAGATCCTTTCCAGGCATTTCGGAGAGAAAGGAAACTAGTGTCGTGTTCATCTGATATGACCAGTGTGTACTGCACTCAGTCTGAAACTCCTCTAGACACTACTGTATGTTAGAAACCAAGAATCTTATTAGTGTTAAAACACTGCTTTGTGGATTTGTTTTCCCTCCTCAGATCCTCAGGCCACTCAAACAGGACTGTTTGATGTTCCACAAGTTTGGTAGCACTAACCAAATGGAAAACTCCCTGTGAAAGCAGCTACTCAGCCAATCAGAGGAAACTGAGACCGCACTTACCTTACAGCCAATCAGAAGAGTGTCAGACTGCACTTCAGCACACAACCCAAAGCCATAACTTTCACTGTGGCATAACATGCACACATCGTCACGTGTACACACACAGGCACAGACATCGCCAGCCTCTACCTTTTTGACTTGCACAACTCCTTTTCTGATTGCATGATTTGAGGGGGGGGGGGGGGGGGGTTTCATAAGGAGTTCGCAGAGAGTTCACTGGTCGTTGTAACCATCCCCTGAAGGTGCTAAGGGTAAATCTGTAGCTTGGATTGCATGGTTTACCATTTGATAGCTCTTGTTTTCTGATGTGTGATTGGGAGAGGGAGAGGAAAACCGTGTGCGTGTCATGTCAGTTTAAAACAAATGTCAGGTGTTCTCTGCCTCCCTCTCAGCAGACGTGGTTTATAGATAAATGAGTGTCAGGATTATCCAATATTTTTAAACTTGGTTAGGCATTCGGTTTTGGGGATTTTTGTTTGTCTTGGTCTGTGTTTGTGTTTTGGTATTTTTTTTTGTAATTTTTAAATGTGTAGGATTCCCCCAACAACATAACCTAACCTGCTCCATTTTAGCAAAGCCAACACTTTAGAGCATCTGTGTTTATTTCCTGGTGTCAAAAGTGCAGAACCTTTTTGTTAATATTTTGTAAATGTGTTGTCTAATTATGCTTTTGCCACTCTTGGATCAACTGCAGGAAAGTGAAAGAATGGTTTAGTACAAGCAGGACCATGTGGGCTTTTTTGGTTTTGTTTTTTGTATAATTGTTCTCTTTTCAGAGGGAGAAAGATTAAAGAATGTTTCTTAGTACATGGCTTTCCAGTTTCCTTTTGTTATAAAAATGGCTCTCAAAATAGCACTAGTTTCTATAATGAAACGAGCTTTTCTCGGAGAGCAGAGCGACGCTGCATAATGTAGACTTGATTGGAAGTGTTTGATGGATGCCTGAGACGATTCAGTTCCAGTATGACATCACATGCACTCTGTAGGAATAGAAGCTGTCACCGTGATAACACGAGTGAGCAACCGACCTTATCTGCTATGTCTTCTGTTTGTCATTTATCCTTCACTAGGGCTTCCTTTTCACATGCTACAAGTAGTCTTTTATTCACAACTGAATGTAAACTCCATTTAGGCAGTGAATAATGCTGCATGCTGATGGTCTGAAGCTGAAGGGGATTTTTCTGGTCAGAGTTCCAGATGACGCAGGTTTGTGTAGTACAGCAAACACACCTCTGTCCTGGAGCCCTGTCTCAGACCTGTGCTGTAACCACCAGCCCAAACAGCCATACCACAAACCCTTAAGTGATGATCGCTCTGCCTTCTTCTCTTAGGGGCAGTCTCAATCCCTCTATGACAAATTCTGTGATTGTGCTCATGTTTTCCAGTAACTGGCTACTGACAATGGAAGTCTATGGTCACATTACTTAAAATGTTTTAATTGGCTGCCAAACAAGTTTGCAAAGCTGAACAGATAAAGTGTTGGTCATGGTCGTCACTCCTGAAAGGAGGATGGAAAATGTATAGTACTTGGACCTTGATTTTTTACCCTATGGAATTAAATGTAAAAAAGATTTTATTCAAGGTGTTAAATAGTTTCAGGAGGATTTGTCAAATGGTTTAGAGATGCCTGCTATTAGAACCTCAAGACAACTCCATTATATACTCCTTAGTGTATAATTTCTCCATCTACAAAACTAAGCATTTGACAAATGTTCAAATCAATTTACACTACTCTGAATGCTGTGTAACTATTTTAAAGGACTCTGGTGGGTTTGTTCACATTAAACCACTCATTTCAGTTGTTTTCCCCTCCCTCAACTGGTCTTTTGCATCAATGAGTGTGTTTACATGCACTCAGTAATCCAGGCATTGGTGTATTTCTGCAGTTATCTGATTAGTCAAGCACTCATGGAAACAGTATATGGCAGATTAAGGCCTTTTTTTTTTTATCTGGTTTCTCAGTGCATGAGTCCACATACTCCACTTTCTTTCAGATTGTTTAGACTGCATATGGTCATGTTCAAAATAATAGCAGTGTGGAGTTCAAGGAGTGAGTTTATTCATTCTGTGAAAAAACAGTTGTCAGCCAGGTGGCCCTTATTTAAGGTTGAAAGCAACACATGTTGTACATGCATTTCTCTCTGAAAACCTGAGAAAAATGGGTCGTTCCAGACATTGTTCAGAAGAACAGCGTACTTTGATTGAAACGTTGATTGGAGAGGGAAAAACAGAGAAGTGCAGAAAATGATGGACTGCTCAGCTAAAATGATCTCCAATGCTTTAAAATGTAAAGCAAAACCAGAGAAACGTTGAAGAAAATAGAAGACTATCATTCGAATGGATCAAAGAATAGCCAGAATGGCAAAGACTCAGCCAATGATCAGCTCCAGGGTGATCAAAGACAGTCTGAAGTTACCTGTGAGTACTGTAACAATTAGAAGCCACCTGTGTGAAGCTAATCTATTGGCAAGAAGCCCCCACAAAGTCCCACTGATTAAAAAAAAAAAAAAAAAAAAGACATACTGAAGAGGTTACAATTTGCCAAAGAACACATAGACTGGCCTAAAGAGAAATGGAGAAACATTTTGTGGACTGATGAAAGTAAGATTGTGGCCTTTGGATCCAAAGGCCACAGACAGTTTGTCAGACGACCTCCAAACACTGAATTCAAATACACTCTGAAGACAGTGAAGTATGGTGGTACAGGCATCATGATCTGGGGATGTTTCTCTTACTGTGGTGTCGGGCCTATTTATCACATACCAGGGATCATGAATCAATTTGCATATATCAAAATACTTCAAGAGGTCATGTTGCCTTATGCTGAAGAGGAAATGCCCTTGAAATGGGTGTTTCAACAATACAATGACCCCAAACACACCAGGAAGCGAGCAGCATCTTGGTTCCAGACCAACAAAATTAAAGTTATGGAGTGGCCAGCCCAATCCCTGGACCTTAATCCGATAGAAAACTTGTGGGGGGACATCAAAAATGCTGTTTCTGAGACAAAACCAAGAAATGCAGAGGAATTGTGGAAAGCTGTCAAATCATCGTCGGCTGGAATACCTGTTCACAGGTGCCAGAAGTTGGTCGACTCCATGCAACACAGATGTGAAGCAGAACACTGTTCTCAGAAACAGTGGTTATACAACTAAATATTAGTTTAGTGATTCACAGCAACGCTGAATCCTAAAGATTTTTCAGTTTATACAGCAAATATTTGAGTTTGTGAAGAAAAATGCAGAATGCTATTTTTTAACAGCCCAATATTCATTTTTCTTAATTTTCTGTAAAATAATTTAAAAATTCATACATTTTTCTTCGTTTTGATTTAGAATATAGTGTGCAGTGTTCCCAATGCCTGGAAATAAAAACTATTATAAGGATTCTGAGCATTACTCGGATTATAAGGATTCTCAGCACACTGCTATTATTTTAAACACAACTGTATGTCAAAACGTCCTCGGGCACACAGTGCTGTACAAGACAGCGCAAGCCTCATTCTGAACAACAGCTGAAACAGCAAAGACAATCTCTAAGAAGGGCATGAGCCCACATGAAATCTGAAATGCTTTGAAATAAAAACTGGGATCTGTTATGTAGGCAGAGAAACAAATTGAGTGTGAACACGTTTGTTACGCCAAACATCCAGCAGTGACGCCTGTGTAGTGGTCCTGAAAGTGTGGATAGATTTCACTGGACCCCACCCCACTCTCCGGAGAGGTGTCAGTTGCCCCACCTGCTCAGATGTGAACACTCCCTCTTCGCTGAGGTTGGCTCTAAATCTGACACATGACTTCTCTTCTCTAGAGCATCATAGTAAATAAATCCCATATATCACATCTTTAACAACTTTAGCAGGGAGACACATCTCTACTATAAGAGACCAATTTTAAATTTTACTAGCAAAAGGTAACAAATGCATTACAATGTCTTTAACTTTGATAGTAAAACATGAACTTGGAGCTGCTCTGGATGTAATCTTATTTTGTGGGGTATTTGGTCCAAGACAGTAAACAAAGTGTCATTAGTAAAATCATCCTCATTTAAAAACAAACATCTAAAGGAAGGCCTTCCATGCATTCTTCGTTACCATGGCAGCCCTCAAGACAGCCCGGGAAAATGTGTCATCTGACCTTTCTGAGAGGTGAATAACAGCAGCACTGGGTGAGACTCCACTCACACCTGCTTCACCTCAATGAAACAGAGACCAGAATATTCCACACTGCCCCTGGAGAAACACACAAAAACAGGGAGAGACCTGTTAGAGATTTTAAAAAATACACAGCAGTGTTGTATAAAACAGGCTTGGATTCAGGGCCTTCCTCCATTTTTCCCCTGCTACCGCCTGCTGTCTGGTAGAGTGGATCAGTGCTGCTCTATCATCTGTTTTCTGGTAGAGTAGTTTAATTCTGCTCCATCATCTTGTCTGGTAGAGTGTTTTAGTGCTGTTCTAATCTCCTTCTGTCTGGTCGAGTGGTTCATTGCTGCTCTATCATCTGTTGTCTGGTAGAGTGGTTTAGTGCTGCTCTACCTCCTGCATCCTGGCAGAATTACAATGCTCAGGGTTTTGTCTTCCAGTGCCTTAAACATCTTCCCCACATTCCTGTCCAATGTCCTCATCACACGCTCCATCTCCCCATCCTACAAAACCCCCCCCCCATAAAACAGGTTAAAAAACAGCCAGCATCTGCCAAAACAACAGCATGCTACCATCTACTACAGTAGAGTCAACTGACTTATCTGTGTATGTTCTTTTGTGTCTATTTTGTTTATTTAAAGGTTAATGCTTTATTTGCATCTGAAACCTTAAAACACGACATTATCTGAATTATCAGTATGTTGAGCAGCGCTGGTACTATCCATGCAGTGTAAAACTGACCTGGGATCAGGTTGCAGTGCTTGATATCTGCTCACCTGTGTACAGGTGAGCCCAGAGGACTCCAGCTCCCTACCATCGCCCTCCCTTGGATCATCCGTTTCTCCGCCCATAACAATGGAGACAGGGTGTGTGTGTGTCCATGTGTGCATATGTGGGGGCGTGAGTGCATGACACACACTAAGCTTCCTGTTTCCAATCTCTGCCTGAGATCTGACAGCAACCAGTACACTCTCAGCACTGACAAACTCTGGACACACACACACACACACACACACACACACACACACTTCTTTGCTTCATTGCACTAAAACAATTAGGATTCCTTCACTTACTTCTCTAAATGAAAAGCACTTTTTTGTGTGGTTTCCCCCTTGAAGCATTCTGTCTTAATGGTGTCCTTAGACTCGGGGCTGGTAAACTGGCATAAGGATACTTCCATGGAGACAAGACTGTAAGTCACTCTGGACAAGAGTGTATGCTAAATTCTGTAAATGTACATGTAATGTAACCTGGGGGGGGGGGGGGGTGTCTCTAACTGTAAAAGTTGAAATACTCAAAACTCTTAAGGGAAATACTACATACTCATCATGAAATTACCTTTGTTCATTTTGAGAGATTGTGAGATACATGCCATGCAATTAATCTGAAGATCATCTTACCGATGTGTGCATGCCTCCTACATTTCCCAGAGTTCTTTGCCGGTGTGACAATACTGTCAATGGGGCCAAATGAACTGAAGACCTGGAACAGATCACCATAGGAATGATGATGGGGGGAAATCCCACCCACATAGATCATGTGACCATTCATCACGTCGCGCTGTAGCTCAGCCAGAGAAGCTTCCAAATCCAGGGTGGCCTCAGTGAGCGGACGCTGCGCCTACACGTCAGCACACATTAACACACGTTAACATTTACACACATTAACGCTGACACATTTTACTTTTAATGTCAAAACATATCACCATTAACACAAATATATCACTAACATTAACGATAATACATCTTTAACATTAAAATAAACACACATTAACATCAACAAACTTTACCATTAATGTCAACACACATTAACACACCATTAACACTAACGTCAACATAAATTAATGTGTAAACACATTAATGTCAAAACACATTACCAATAACATCAGCACACATTACCAATAACATCAACACATCAACATGTTAACAGACCAATAACATTAACGTTTCCATAACATTAACAGTGTTACCACAACATTAAAACATCACTGTGTGTATGTGTGTATATATGTGTGTGTGTGTGTGTGTGTGTGCGTGTGTGCGCGTGTGTATATGTGTGTATTTCCTACCTTTATCATTTGATTGAGTTTTTGGTGTCCATTGAGAGAGTGCAAAGCAAGCTCAGCTCCTTCCAAATGCTTAAACTCAACCCGTGCATAAAGCTAGAGAGACATAAATAAAGAGCAAGGCAGTGGTAACTCAGTGGTGAAGGTACTGCACTTGTACTCGGAAGGTTGCTGGTTCAAGCCCCACCACTGCCAAGTTGCCACTGTTGAGCCACTGAGCAAGGCCCTTAACCCTCAATTGCTCAAGTTGTACTCAGTCATAATTGTAAGTCACTTTGGATAAAAGTGTCAGATGAAAGAAAGAGACATGCAGAGAGACACACATATAGAGAGAGAGGTATGATTTTACTTTATTATAATTTGTCACATTTTTTATTGGAAGGAATTATGTCATGTTTTATAGAGAAAAAGTATGTGTGAAAGCTGACAAGTGCACATGTGTATAGGCACTCACCCTGTTTGTGTTTGTGTGTATGTGTATAAGTACTCACCCCGTGTGTTGTCTGCACAAGTCTGATTTTCCGCAAGCCTCCATAATGTCTGAGCAGAGTGTGGAGGTTCCTTTCTGTGTAGTCACGTGGTAAAGGACCCAAGAACAACACACACATCTGCTCCAGCCTGTCCAACATCTTAAACACATACACAGTAAAAGACCCCCGAACAACACACACACCTGGCCTAGCCTGCTCGACATTTTAAACACACACATACACACACACCGTGTACCTGCTGGAGGTGACTGTCTTTTCTTTCTTCTGTAGATTGGTTAAGGACGTCACTGAGTGAGGAGAACTGAATCACACTGAGAGAATAAGTCTGAGCAATCCGCCTAAACACACACACACACTTCAGGGAGAGAAAAAGAGAGAGATAGGGAGAGGGAGATACAAAGAAAAAGGGGGACACACTATTGATCGTTTAGTTTACTATTGATCAATGTGTTTTAAATGCTCAATAGTAAACTAAATGATCAAAAACAAGAAGAAAAATCAACATGCCAATAAGTTAAATACATTTAAATAAATAATGAACTTAACTGCTCCAGAGAGACCCACCTCCTTATCTGTGTTGCAGCTATGTCTGCGCCACACCTGACTGGAGGTCAGGTTGTCACTCTTGGCTGATTTGCCCAGAAGAAGAACTGATTGGCCATCCTTATGCAAGGCCTGTCCAAACCTGAGAGGGCTATGAGTGGAGGAGAAGGGGGAACTGTTGCTGAGTGTTTGTTTCCAGAGGGGCATTATGGAGACACACGTTACAGAGAGGGGAGAGTTTTAGAGATGCACCTTATTGTGTGATTGTGTAGTGATTCGTTTAAAGCCTGCTGGGGTCTGGGAATCACTCCCCATAGATCCTCCAGATGGTAGTGAAGAACCTGAGAGAGAGAGATTTTAGTGTGTTGTTTAGTGTTTAAGTGTAAAACTGTTTGTGGTATTGTGGGTAGTGTAGTTCTTTACTTGTCGTGGTCCCTTGCTGATGAAGTACTGAACCACCTGCAGAGCAGCACAAGCATCTTCACAGGGGTCATGACCTGTCCTCTCCTCAGTCTGAATCTCTCTCCTCACGCGCACACACACACACACACACACACACACACACACACACACACACACACACACACACACACACACACACACACACACAGGGGTCATGACCTGTCCTCTCCTCAGTCTGAATCACCCTCCTGACACGCACTCTAAATTTTTAAATAAGCAGTTATAAATAAATAATGTTTTTTTTTCCTACTACACAATATACTAAACAAATTCAGTATGAACCAAACTTATTCTCTGTATGTATGGTATGTGGTGTGTGTGTAAATATGTGTGCAGGCGTAATACTTACTTTAAAATGACCTGGGCTAAATACTTCAGTTTGAATCTCTGCCCAAACTCTCTGCGGTAGAGAAGAGAAGAGTCTATCACATGAGGGTGGATCATCTGGTAAATACAGACACACAGAAACACACACACACACACACACACACACACACACAAACTACTAAATGAAGAGGCTCAAACGTGCAGGTTCACACACCATATGGCTGCGTGACAGTCACAGGAACACAAGGAACTGATCTGGTAACACTTAGAAGCTCACCTTCAGGGCACGGAGGTCGCTATCGAGGGAGTGGCCAACCAGGACCGCATCCCGTGGCAAAAGTTCCACGAGTTTTGTTTGGACATCTTGGAGGCGAGTGGTTACTGGCTTTAGAATAGCCTGGGTGATGCCTGAGAATCTGTAGTGAAGATAGACGACATCTTATTCCTCTGATTAACTGGTTTGATAAGGTTGAACTGTCTCAAGTCCTGCCCACAGACAGGAACCAGGACCCCTGTGGCTCAAGATGTCTAGCAACAACAACCATAAAACGTCAATAGCTCAGGGCTTATCACTCCTGCCTGACCATCTGACTTACTGCTCCCTTTACCAGGACATCATAAAGTGTCATAAATCTACAAATTGTAATGTAGGAACCTTCCAGCAGCTTGTTAATATTACTATGACTGTATGAACTATAACTCTAAATTCCATCAGGACAACTGAAATTTTCCATGCACATCCCAATGACAAAAGACACTTCCACATGAATTTATTCATAAAATCTATCAATATGCATTATCTATTCATTTTTCATAGGTCCATGGTGCCACATGATGAGAAGAAATTATGATATATAATATATGATATCATATATATATATATATATATATATATATATATATATATATATATATATATATATATATATATATATATCATATATCATATATTATATATATATATCATAATATATGATAATAATATATGATAATATATCATAATATATATCATAATATATGATAATATATGATATATATATTAACTTTTTGTGATGGACCTCCTTAGAATGCCTTAAAACAATCTTGGTTAGAGTGGTATTCTAATTTCAGGTAGATGATAAATAATTACATTGCCAATCTTGCAACTTTTTAAGACTGCAGTAGTTGAGGACAGGGTTGTGTGTGTGTTATACTTTGTGCAATACTTGATGATATCGTTGAATTTGTGTGTGTGTGTGTGTGTGTGTGTGTGTGTGTGTGTGTGTATTATACTTGGTGCAGTAGTTGATGATAGGGTTGGATGGTTTCACCAGTTCATCCAGCACACAGCACCCTCTGCTGTCTACCACTGCCACACGGGTTAGCTCAGTACCAGCCTGTGTCACACACTGAAACAACACAAAACATATTTCAAAAAGGAACTAAAGTAGCATCTTACTAATGACTATTTACTGCAAATGGATTATGGGTACTGTAGTCCAAGGATTATCAGGGCCTCACCATCTCACAATCCAGTCCATACAGAGGACTGCTATCAGTCACATGATCATCAGCCTGGGTGCACACAAAGGCCTCGCAACCCTGCACACCTGCAAGGAATTGTGCGCACAAAACTGAGAAATCTTTATCTTCATAAAACATTTATAACATGGTAATACTACATGTGTTGCTGATGCAAGTGTGCAAAATCTGCATATTGCATTCATAAGTCAGTTGTGAATGTGTGAAAGAGGAATTATGTAATTATGCAGCAGAAGCTGTAATTATAAACATGACAGGAAACTCCTCTCACTCTCTGTAACCTCACTGTAGTTGTTTCTCTGTAACCTCACTGTAGTTGTTTCTCTCTGTAACCTCACTGTAGTTACGTTTCTCTTTGTAATCTCACTGTAGTTACGTTTCTCTCTGTAACCTCACTGTAGTTGTTTTTCTCTGTAACCTCACTGTAGTTAAGTTACTCTCTGTAATCTCACTGTAGTTATGTTTCTCTCTGTAATCTCACTGTAGTTATGTTTCTCTCTGTAACCTCACTCTAATTATAATCTCTCTCTCACTGCACTCACTTGAGTTATAATGACTCACTGTAGTTACAATGTCTCTTTCTCACCCTTGACTGGAAAGTTTTTCCTGATCATCTCCTCCTCAGTCAGCAGGTAGCTACTCAATCCTCTCCTCTTCAGGCCATACCTCCTCGCTACAGGGTGCCATATAACATCAGCTACACCCACACCCAAACACACACACACACCCATGAATTTTAAAGTGCAATCTGTATGATTCACAGAGACAGACATTTGTGCCTATGTTCATATGAAGTGTCCCTAACCCCAGAATCTGCATGGTGGTAAATCTTCAGGAAAAGGCTATAGCTAAACTCTACAAGAGGACATATTTCCAGGATCCAGAATTGGAGCTAAACTCTACAGAGTGGTAGATCTCAAGGAACAGATGGCTATTCCTCTGCATTCTTGAATCTCTTAAATGCTTATACTATAAAACAGATCTGACCCTGTGTGACCCCTGACCTGTAGGGGTCGTAGTCTGGATGTCTGGATGTGAGTCCTGAGGATCTGGTAGTTCAGCACTGAGGAGTGTAGAGACCAGATCACACGAGGAGGGCACTAGAGTGCATCTCTATGGAAAGAAAGAACATGGCGAATGTTAAAATATATACAGACAACCATCAAAAAGAAAGCATAATCTGTAAATTTATTATTGCCAATTTAATCATATTTAAATTCAGTAACAACATAACCATCTTTTTTCCTCACTGTTTAATCACTGCCAGCATAGGACGTTTTTGTGAGCACTTACAGCAGTGTATGACCTCCTGAGCTGTTTGAACTGGGAGTAATATCTGTAAAAATGCAGCTGCGTGACACCCTCCAGGATCACCACGTGCACCCGCGCCACTCTGCCCTGACGGTGGAGCCGGCACCAACTGGTGAAAGCGGTAATAAACGGGGAAAAACAACAAACTCCTCATCACGGTGTTGTGGTCTGGACTGGCTAACCGGCGATGCGCCTACAGGGCTATGACGCAGGGTACCTGGGCTTGTCCACGCCGTGTCTTTTCCCGAGTGAGGCGTAGAGCAGCAGAGCGGTCAGCTCGTTCAGGGTGACGGGCTCGCGGCGATGCTCGCGCGGCCGAGTAAAGCGAGGCGCCTTCTGCGGCTGTCGAGGAGCACGTGACACGCGTTAGCTCGTGGACGTCGCTACTACAGCCGCACACGCGAGCTTTAAAGTCGTGTGTCCATTGCTCACCTTTTCCTTTTTATTACCGATGGCGGACAGTGGAGAGTCGGCTCGCTTCCTTTTACAACTGGCTGATTCTTCCATGATGCTCAAGCGTCCGTGAACTCAGTCCCAGTCAAACACTTATGACATTAGTAACACACACTCTCTCTCTCTCTCTCTCTCTCTCTCTCACACACACACACACACACACACACACACACACACACACACACACACGCAGCAGCAGCTTGTCCGCCAGAAAATACACTTAACCTTAGTTAGTTAGCTAACCTATGTAGCCAGGCTGTAAATAGCCTTGCTTTACTTAGAGGTTCTGATATCATGCAAACTAGTAAAACGTGTTACTGTATTGTTTTTCTAACTTATAGACGCCTTGAGCAGTAAGCAGAATAAACAGTATCTACCGGGCAGAACTGCACGTCCATGTGTTTATCGATCTGTCGCTCCGGGTTGATTAGTTTACTACAGACCAACACAGTAGAGCCCAGAACACCGGAAATGACGCAAGGCAAACCGGGACTTTTAAAAATCTATCGCGGGTGTTTATAGCTATTCTATGATACGTTGTGAATATAGTTTAAGACGTTTAATTACGTTTTGAAGAATGAAATCTCTTCTTTTAAACCAGAGATTATCTATAAACAAGTCAGAAAAGGTCTCGTACATTTCTGAATGATATGAATGTGTTTAATGCGCCTGTAGCTGACAGATATGTCAACAAAGAGACTGGCTCGGTAAGTCGGCTGGCGATCTGGACTCTCATTTATGTTGGCATTTACTTTAAACTTAAGGTATAATGAAATAAATGATCCGACCATACATAACTATGGTAATAATCACTGTTAGTTGACTCGTCTTTCCCACAGAGAGCTCGGGCTGATTAGACAACGCAGTCAGCCTTCAGGTGGGGAGAAGAAGCCTGGCTCAAGTAAGGACATCCGTTATGCAATCCTGCCGAAACTACATTGTTTGCCTGAAAATGTATTAACAGCATTTTCCCTTGTCTTGTTTATACAGAACAGTTGTTCTCCTACCTGATCGTTATCGACTTTGAATCCACTTGTTGGAGAGAAAAGAACAACTATGGTCAAGAAATCAGTAATACAATTTCACTTCTTTGTATCCCAAATAACAGAATATCTCTCAGTGTAATTCAGCTCAGTTCACTGCGATAAACATATGATGTCATCAGAAAAAATGTGTACACAATGGATAATTCTGTCTGAATCAGTACAGTGACTGGTACCTGAGTTTATCACAGGTGTCTGACAAGAAGTTAATTTGAACGTAGCATTTTACGATGACCTAAAAAATTCACAGTTCTGCTGTGCAATAGCTTGACTGTGAAGTATATCAATGTGGTAAGAGGAGTGTTTAGTATCTCACTGTGTGTTACTGTGGTCCATGAAACTTCCTGTTCAAAGACCTGTTGTGTATTAGCTTGAATGTGTGATATAAGTGTGGTAAGAGGAGTGTTTATCTCAGTGTGTGTTACTCTGATCTCTGAAACCCCTGTGCAGTCGAGTTTCCTGCTGTGTTGATGAACACGACGAGTGGTGAGATCGAGTCAGAGTTCCACTCCTACGTCCAACCACAGGAACATCCAGTCCTCTCTGCCTTCTGCACGGAACTTACTGGAATCACACAGGTAAACACCCCTCCACAGCTCCCATCTGAGCACAACTACACGGGTGTATTTGTGAGTTTGTGTTTGTTTGTGTGTGTTTGTGTGTGTGTGTGTGTGTGTGTGTGTGTGTGTGTGTGTGTGTGTGTGTCTTTTATGGCAATGGTAATCACAATTATTCAGGAAATACACATTGAACACCGTAAAGTGTCACAGTAATCACAATTGTTGAAATGAGGCCTTTTTGTGGATTTAGTTTCTAAGGTTTTTGTGAATGTACATGGTTGGTCCACAGACACAGGTTGAAGCAGGGGTTCCTCTTAGGATCTGCTTGTCCAGATTTGTCCGCTGGCTTCATCAGCTGCAGCATGAGAAGGGCATGGTCTTTGTGACTGACAGCAAACACTCTGTCCCCTCAGCACACCTCTGTGCTTTTGTCACCTGGTCAGGTAAAAAAAATAAAACAATTCTGAATTTCTTTAGCAAAGATCTTGAAGTTTGTTTACTGATGTTTTGATTCTGACTGAGATCTTGAAGTATGCTTACTGATGTCATAATGTTTACTGATATGCTGGGAGTGACTTAAATTGCAACCTGGAAGTGTGTTAACTACTGTTTTAATTCAGATTAGGATTTAGGAGTATGTTTTAATTCAGACTGCGATTTGGGGCTATATTTTAATCCAGATTTGGATTTGGGAGTATGTTTTAATACAGATTTGGTTTTTGGAGTATGTTTTAATTCAGACTGGGATTTGGCAGTATGTTTTATTTCAGATTTGGATTTGGGTGTATGTTTTAATCCAGATTTGGTTTTGGGAGTATGTTTTAATTCAGACTGGGATTTGGTAGTATGTTTTAATTCAGACTGGGATTTGGGGGTATGTTTTAATTCAGATTGGGATTTGGGAGTATGTTTGCTGTATGAATGTAAGCGGAAGCAAATCAATAAACCTGGAGTTCTAAACAGCTGGATCGACCTTAGAGCCACGTACAAGGTAAAACTGCGCGCGCGCACACACACACACACACACACACACACACACACACACTCTGATACACATGCAAACACACTCTGTCTCATGCCCACTCCTATACAAGACACACACCATGTTTGCTGCTGTGTCAGTCGAGTTGCTGCTTCTTTGCTTCAGGGTTTTTACAGCCGTAAACCTAAAGGCCTCAACGGTGCCCTGCAAGACTTGGGCATTGAGTTCTCTGGACGTGAACACTCTGGTACACGTGTACACACACACACACACACACACACACACACACACACACATACACACACAATACAGATACGCACACACACACAATATTCTTGTTGTGACATATTCTACAAATCATTAAAATAATATTTTTGTGCAACGTGAGATCATTCCAAGCAAGTGGTGTGTGTATGTGTGTGTGTGCGCATGTGTGTGCGCGTTGTGTGCACGTGTGTGTGCGCGCGTGCGTGTAGGTTTGGATGATGCACGGAACACAGCCCGTCTGGCCTGGCGTATGATTATGGATTGTTGTGTGATGAAGATCACCAAGTCTCTGAGCAGGGTGAGTGGGTCTCCCTCAGGTCCTCTTCATTCCCCCAGAGACCTACACAGGTGACTGCAGACCCAGGACCAGCTTTACCTAGGCAGGAGTTCAAAGTCAAAGTTAAACTCTCCCCATCTCTTCTCCTTTCTGATAGCCTCAGCTAAAGTCCAGTCCACTGTACGGAGATGTGAATGTCCATAACGGAGCCAGCGATAAGAGAGAGAAACAGCCATTACCCTCAGCAAACCGGACCAGCAATAGCTCAAGTTCAACCACACCTGTGACTGCATGTCAAAGTTTAGTGTCTCCACGCACCATGCTAACCTCCTTCACTATGCCAGTGTGTGTGAACACACCCCAGCTGGGTCTGACCCTGCATCACTCCACCTCCAACATGACCTCCACAACACACACTTCAACCCTGGACCTGACCCATAACCCTCCACCCCCAGACATGTCCCCTGACCCTGAAACACCAGGCTGCAACTGGCCAGAAGGCTTCCTGTCGGCGGAGGTTGGGGAGTCAGGTTCCTATGATGATGTGCTGTTGGAGGATGAAGCAAATGTTACAGGGGACCAATCCCATGCACGCATCATTTCCAGTGCCATTCCTGTCCAGGACAGGCACACATGTTTCTAAAAACACACACACATTGTCCAGAACCCAGTGTGCCTGCCAGACTGAACTGAATGAGAGAGCATCTGTACTGTGTGAAAACGTCATTACTCACCCTGCAGGAGATCCACTTCCTCTAAGCACAGATAGGCCACACCCCTCCAGACCAGCCTCCACCTTTGCTCCTCCTCTTCCACTCCTTGATCCATACAAATCACTAATTTACCGAGGGCTCCCTACAACTACATTTCCCAGAATCCCTTTGGCCATCTACATGGACCGATCAAATCAGTCTTTTGAGAGGTCCAGGGCATCAGTGAGAGGATTGTTCCATGTTCCTTCCTCTCTTCTTTCATCTACTGTCAACAAGTCAACCAACATATCCTGTTCTGTGAACCAATCATCACATTATGTCTGTTCTCATATGCAGTCAGCACTCTCCTCTTGTTCAGTCAACCAATCGGCTCTCTCTAACCATTCTGTCAAGCAATTATCTAGCTCTTCCTGTTCCAACCAATTAGCTCTCTCTTCTTCCTCCAATAAGTGGTTGTCACTCCCACCTCACAGAGGCAGGGCTAAAATAACATCTCCACTGTGTGATTGTGGACGGAGGGCAAAACATTTAACAGTGTGTAATGGTGGGCCAAATCATGGCCGAGCATTCTACAGCTGCACGGTGCGTAAGAACAATGCTGCTGGCCCCACTCCCCACAATGGGTGTGGCTTCTTTAAGTGGGAGTCAGCATTGATTGAATCCTCACTGGGACAAACCTCCATGTCTGTAAGCTCCACCCTCACCCGAGCAGCTTCCAGAACCTTCCGCTGAATTCTTTTAACTGCTGCTCTTCTCTGTCTCTTACTATCTGTCTCTTTGTGTCTCTCTTCAGCAATTCCTATCAGTCTTGCTGAAATTGGTGGGGGGTATGAACAATTTGAGAAATTGTTGGGGAATTTTATTTTTAGAATTGTATTAAAATAATGAATCAGTGGGGCAGCTGTGTGAATGATTTTGTGAACTGTGTTGATTTGTATTTCTCTTTTATGTTTGAAAGTACGTTTTATTCATGTATGTTTTGAGTCTGCATATTATGAACTGAATTAAATGAAATAAAGTACCTTAGGTTAATTATTTAAATCGTAGGCATAACTTTTTTTGCTAAATAAATTCAAATAGATTTTCCAATTTACCTTCACTTTCGATTAATTGTTCATTGTGCTTTTTTTATTCTTCCGGGAAAAACGCGTTTTTCAATGAAGGGTGTCCTTGTTCGCCCACCGTAGAAGTATTGCGCACCTCGCGCAGCAGCAAGAGTGAGCGTTCCTCCGCCGCCTTACACTCGCGTGCGTCTTCAGGCTGGCGTGGTGGCGTTGCGGTGTTTGTTTTTGAAGCCCCGCACGCATGTGGAGGTGTGCCTCTCTGTCCGAGCAGAGTGTTGCGGCTGGCGGCTTGTGTTCTGTAGGAGCAGCAGCCTTTGGACACGTGTGGCATCACAGCGGTAGTTAACCAAGTCAAGTCAACATGTCGGAGCTCCAGGAGGCGAAGAAGAGGAGCAAAAAGCGCTATGGCGGGCTGAGGCATAAAAGGTTTAAGGGCTCTCGCGAGCTGGAAGTGGGCATGCAAGGTATCCTTATCACGTGCAACATGAACGAGCGCAAGTGCACATCCGAAGCCTACAGCCTGCTGAACGAGTACGCGGACGAGCTGTTCGGCCCCGAGGACGTGCGTGAGAGAACCTTAACCTTGCTTTTGAGTAATTACTAAAGCCTTTAGACTGTGAGTGTTTAGCGCAGTGCCAGGCACGCATGAGCACTTCGTGAAGAACGTAGTGATTGTCTGGAAGGTTGACTATGCTGTTTGACTAGATAAAACAGGGATCCTAGTGACTATGTTCATAGTCTGACATATCACGATATGTGGAACGTATCTAATTTCTCCCAGCTTGCAGACACTGAAGAGAGCCCCAGTGAGGAAGAGGAGGATGACGTGGAGGCTGCCCTGAAGAAGGAGGTGACGCAGATCAAATCGTCCACCCACCAGCGCCGCTTTATGGCGCTGGATAGTGGCGCCAATAACGTCGTCTTCATACACACGCACAACATTGGTGAGAGAGAGAGACACACACACAACATTGGTGAGAGAGGGACCCGCATGCACAACATTGGGGGGAGAGAGGGACCCGCACGCACAACATTGGGGGGAGAGAGGGACCCGCACGCACAACATTGGGGAGAGAGGGACCCGCACGCACAACATTGGGGAGAGGGAGAGACACACGCACAACATTGGGGAGAGAGGGACCCGCACGCACAACATTGGGGGGAGAGAGGGACCCGCACGCACAACATTGGGGAGAGAGGGACCCGCACGCACAACATTGGGGAGAGGGACCCGCACGCACAACATTGGGGAGAGAGAGAGAGAGAGAGAGAGACATGCATGCGCACACAGATGTATGTTAAGCGAGAAACGTCACCTTGCTTGAGAAGCCGAGTGGGGTAAGTGACTTCTCAGTGAGATGGAAACCCTTAATTGAAAGTGCTGATAGAAATGTTGCATAACTCTTCTGCTCTTTGACTTTGGTTTAAGTTATCCAGGTAATGGCGAAAGCCTGCTAACCAACCAGAACAGAACATCCCCACAAACAACAGATCCAGTTGTGAGAGCCTTTCCCCTATAGCTTGGTCAGATTAGGGTATCTTGTTTCAGAAACATGTCCCTCTCTGTCTTTCAGACCCAGAGAAGCTGGTCCACCACATCCTGCAGGACCTGCGTGAGACAAAGAAGAAGAAGTCTCGTGTGATCATGCGCATGTTGCCTGTGTGTGGAACATGCAGGGCCTTCCCTGACGACATGGAGAAGTTCATGAGCTCGTTCCTAGAGCCATGGTTCAAATCACCTCAGCAGGCCTCCTACCAGATCAGCTTCAAGTCTCGCAACAACAGTCACAGCAACAGAGATGATGTCATCAAGGCGCTGGCTGGTATGGGGTGGGGGCTGTGTCTCAGTATCTCCTCCAGGGGAACACTCATCTCAATGCCCTCCTTTCACTGTGTACTCCCATTTTATATGGTTATGTCTCATCATCATCATCATCATCTCTCTTTCTCTCCCTTCCTCTCTCCTTTCTCTCAGGGTTAGTAGGTAAGATGAACCCCAAGAACAAGGTGGACCTGACCAATCCAGAGCTGACCATCATTGTGGAGATTATAAAGACCGTGTGCTGCGTCAGTGTCGTGCGGGACTACATGCTCTTCAGGAAATACAACCTGCAGGAAGTCACCAAGGGCTCACCCAATCAGGAGCAAGGCCAACAGGAAGTTGTGAAGTGCGAGACCAATGTGACAGCACAGCAGAATCTGACAGAGAGCGGACGGAGTCAGGGAGGCTCTGATGGGGAGAAAAGAGGAAGCGCGGAGGCGACCACTGTTGCCCACGACAATGGGAGTAAAGAGGTGGAGCAAGAGTGATGGACAGGTCTGAAAGTGTGTTGTCCTGTCCCCCATAGCCTCCCAACACCTGCAGATTGTAGGGGGTGGGGCAAGGCAGTACAGGGATCAGGAACAGAACTTGTGAACACACACACCTTACAGAGTACTCTGTATGTGTTTTTATGTCATTCGGATCAAGTCCTGCTTGAAATGGATTTTAGGGTGATCTCGCCACTAATCCTGTAATGTATACTAAAAAGAGACTTGAAAGCGAACAGTATGGTTTAGGTTTTTATGTCAGGAAAGTTAGTTTGGTTTTGAATAAATTTCTGTTAGGAGTGTGTGTAGCGTTTAGTTTATTATTACTGAAAGAGCCTCCCATGCTACTGTTTGATTTTGTTATACATGCAGTGGCCCCTTGTGCGGAAGGGCTGTTTTCATTTCTTTTACTGCATCAGTTTTAATTCTTATTTTTAAAAGAAAATCTTTTGTAAAATAGTTGGATTACGATTATGATGTTGGCAGTGAAGTCCTTTCCTCCCTTCATCCAAAATAAACATGCTGCCATGTCCAGTCTTATTCAGAAGTGTGTTTTCATTGCTGTCTTCCTCCAAAAACTGCATGGATGGCAAACATACTCAGGGTAATTTTATCTCGTCTACCCTGTTATTCATGCAAAGCTAAGACTTGGTTTCACGGCAGCCTCAGAGTTCAAAAGGCTTGTGTATGATGAGCTGCGCCTCGCCTTGGTGGCCATGAGAGCAGTCGGATGTACAGTAGAGAGCTGAGAATCCGGACAGTTTTACCTGCCATGCCACAAGTGAGCTGTTGGCTCTCGCTTGATTCTTACAACAATGTAGCATTTCTTTCCTGATTTCGTTACTGAGCCTCAACCCGTCTCAGCAGCTATGGCTTCTCCCACCACCCCAGCCAACTACTTCCCGTTGCCCTTGACAACCATTCCTGTGTAAGATAGGTTTTGGACACGTACACTCTAGAACAACAGAAGGGGCATTCATTGCTTAGTTTTTGCTACTCTACTTATTCTGTTCCTCACTTTACAGCACATCTGCAAAGTATTCATAGCGCTTCACTTTTTCCACGTTTTGTTATGTTACAACCTTATTCCAAAATGGATCAAATTATTTTTTTATCCTCAAAATTCTACATATACACATACATATATATATATATATATATATATATATATATATATATACATACATACATTATATATACACACACATATATATATAAAATGTATATAAAAAATGTGTGTGTGTATATATATATATATATATATATATATATATATAATTACACACACACACAATACCCCATAATGACAAAGTGAAAAAAGTTTGTTTGGAATTGTTGCAAATTTATTAAAAATAAAAAACCAAAAAATAGATATATATCACATGTACATAAGTGTTCACAGCCTTTGCTCAATACTTTGTTGAAGCACCTTTCGTAGCAATTACAGCCTCAAGTCTTTTTGAGTATGATGCAACATGCTTGGCACACCTATTTTGGGCAGTTTCTCCTATTCTTCTTTGCAGAACCTCTCAAGCTCCATCAGGTTGGGTGGGGAGTGTCGGGGCACACCCATTTTCAGATCTCTCCAGAGATGTTCAATCAGGTTCAAGTCTGGGCTCTGGTTGGGCCACTCAAGAACATTGACAGAGTTGTCCTGAAGCCACTCCTCTGTTATTTTAGCTGTGTGCTTAGGGTCGTTGTCCTGTTGGAAGATGAACCTTTGCCCCAGTCTGAGGTCCAGAGCACTCTGGAGCAGGTTTTCTTCAAGGATGTCTCTGTACATTGCTGCGTTCAACTTTCCCTTGACCCTGACTAGTCTCCCAGTTCCTGCTGCCGAAAAACAACCCCACAGCATGATGCTGCCACCACCATGCTTCACTGTAGGGATGATATTGGCTAGGTGATGAGCACTGCAAGATGACATGACACTTGGCATGCAGGCCAAAGAGTTCAATCTTTGTTTCATCAGACCAGAGAATTTTGTTTTTCCATGGTCTGAGAGTCCTTCAGGTGCCTTTTAGCAAACTCCAAGCGGGCTGTCCTGTGCCTTTTACTGAGGAGTGACTTCCGTCCAGCCACTCTACCATACAGGCCTGATTGGTGAAGAGCTGCAGAAATGGTTGTCCTTCTGGAAGGTTTTCCTCTCTCAAAAGAGCAACGCTCAAGCTCTGTTAGAGTGACCCTTGGGTTTGTGGTCACCTCCCTGACTAAGGCCCTTCTATCCTGATCACTCAGATTTGGTGGTTCCAAACTTCTTCCATTTATGGATGATGGCGGCCACTGTGCTCACTGGGACCTTCAATGTTGCAAAAATATTTCTGTACCCTTCCCCTGATCTGTACCTGAATACAATCCAGTGGAAACAGGATGCACCTGAGCTCAATTTTGAGTGTCATGGCAAAGGCTGTGAACACTTATGTACATGTGATTTTTTATTATTTTTTTAATATATTTGCAAAAATTCCAAACAAACGTTTTTCACCTTGTCATTATGGGGTATTGTGTGTAGAATTTTGATGGGAAAAAATTAATTTAATCCATTTTGGAATAACGCTGTAACATAACAAAATGTGGTAAAAGTGAAGCGCTGTGAATACTTTCCAGATGCACTGTATATTGTTACTATTGTAGTGTCCGTTATCACCCAGAGGAGGATGGGCCCCCCCTTTGAGTTTTGGTTCCTTTCATGCTCTTCATGCTCAAGGGAGCTTTTCCTTGCCGCCGTCACCCTTGGCTTGCTCACTGGGGGCTTGGAATTGGACATTTGTAAAGCTGCTTTGTGACAACTGTTGTTGTAAAAAGTGCTATATAAATACATTTGACTTTGAAGAATATAAAATTTGGTATGTGGGCATAATATTGACACAAAAAAATATTTTAATAACCTGTGTGCTGCATTACCTAGTTTAGGGGTATGTGTTTGTCAGCATATTTTAACCATTGTGGATTAAGCTCTGTTGTCATCATCAAGCCGTCTCTCAACTCACACAGCCAGGTAAAGAACATCATCTCTGACACCTGTAGCCAACTCGCTGATTATAACAGCATATGTCTTCACACTCATGAGATTATAACTGCGTATGTCTTTGCTCTTATGAGATTATAACAGGGTATGTCTTCTTTTTCTCTTCTCTCAACAGACGGAATTCTTCTACTCCTGACTTCCAGCAATCCAACTACATGTCCGCTGGATCCAATTCCTTCCACTCTGTTCCAGACAATCGCAAGAGATCTGCTTCCTTTCATCTCTGTCATCATCAGCAACTCCTTATCTTGTGGATATGTGCCAACTGCATTCAAAACCACCAGGGTGGTACCAATCCTCAAGAAGGCCACACTTGACAGCTCCAGCGTTACCAACTACAGACTGGTATCACTTCTCTTTCCTCTCAAAAGCCCTTGAATGAGCAGTTTATAATCAATTGTCTTTTTTTCTCACCCAGAACCAGCTGCATGATCCCAATCAGTCTGGCTACAAACCGGCACATTCTACAGAAACGGCCCTCAATAGCAGTGACGGAGAAACTTCATGCTGCTAAAGCTGCCAAACTGTCATCTGTCTTGATTCTTCTAGACCTTTCAGCAGCCTTTGACACAGTGAACCACAACATTCTTCTCTCTGTTCTCTCCAGGCTTGGTGTGACTGGCTCTGCTTGGAGATGCTTTCAGTCCTATCTGGAGAGATGGTCCTATCAGGTGAAATAGAGAGGATCCACATCCAAACCGTGTAGACTCTCCACTGGTGTTCCACAGTGCTCAGTATTAGGCCCCCTTCTCTTCTCTTTGTATGCTCATGGTTTCTCCTACCACTGCTATGCCGATCACACTCAATTATTTCTTTCTTTTCCACCCTCTGACACACAGGTCTCCAGACGTATCTCAGCATGCTTGGCTGACATTGTATCATGAATGACAGCCCACCATTTGAAGCTCAACCCCAGTAAAACTGAGCTTCTGTTCATCCCAGGTACTCCCAACCCTTACCATGACCTCACAGTTTCCTTCGAGAACTCCCTGGTATCACCATGTGAAGCTACCCGTAGCCTGGGCATAACTTTGGACAACCAGTTGTCGTTCTCAACTCATGTTTCAAATCTAACCTGGTCTTGAAGATTTCTCCTTTAAAACTTATGACGGATTTGGTCCTTTCACTCGCAGGAAGCTACCCAGGTGCTTGTGCAGTCTCTTGTGATCTCAAAGCTAGACTACTGCAACTCACTACTTGCTGGTCTTCCTCTAAGAGCCATCAAACCTCTACAACTTGTCCAGAATGCAGCAGCACAACTGGTCTTCAATCTTCCGAAGTTCACAAGTTACTCCACTGCTGCGCTCCCTTCACTGGCTTCCATTAGCTGCATGCATCAGATTTAAAACCTTGATGCTTGCCTACAAAGCCAAAAATGGACCAGCCCCTTCATACATGAGGTCAGTGGTCAAAGCCCGATCTGAACCTCGGGTACTTCGAACCTCTAGTACGGCTCGGCTTGAAATACCTTGCTTCAGGTCTCATGGACAACTAAAGGACAACTGAACCTGCTCTCATATTGACTGACTAAATTAGTACTTATTGTAGGGTATTGTTTATTATGTTGTTTTACAAACTCTAGCACTTATTGTTTGTTGCACTTATCATTGTTTAAGATAGACCTTATGTATTTGGAATTTGGACTTCTAGGTATCAGCATTGATCCATGTATTTATATATTATTGCAGTTCATTGGTATGTTGGACTCTAACCTACTGTACTGTACTAGGATGTATTCTAAGAGTAAATGACAAAGCACTTTTGTAAGTCACTCTGGATAAGAGCGTCTGCTAAATGCCATAAATGTAAATAACAGGGTATGTCTTCACTCTCACGAGATTATAATGGCATATGTCTACACTCTCACGAGATTATAACAGCACGTCTTCACTCTCATGATGGCGTACGTCAACGTGGTGTGCCAGTGGCACTGACGGATGTACTGTATTGAGCCGGTAAGTTGGTTTGCACAGAGCTGTGTTAAGTTGAACAAGGCTAATATGTGTCAAATCTAGAAGGCACAAAAACAATCTGTGAAATATCCCCCTAATGAGGACAACTATCAAATTGAGAAGGAAAAAATATTTTGAACGAGATATTGTGATAAAGGAAATTATTCTTTCTGAGCATGTGAGTTTCACATTTTCACTTGTGTCTGGGATATTTAGATACATGTTAAAACTTGAAAAAAACCTATATTTTTCACCTTGTGTGTTTGCATTCTCTAGTTTTGACATTAACGTGACACCATACTAATATCTCACCATGGCAGATTCATTAGTCATGTGAACCAGAAATCTTCCCATGTCTTCCCATAAACCTGTTTGGAGCTCATTTTAGATCTATAACTTGTTTGGAGCTCATTCTAGATCTGCAACCTGTTTGGAGCTCATTCTAGATCTGCAACCTATTTGGAGCTCATTCTAGATCTGCAACCTGTTTGGAGCTCATTCTAGATCTATAACCTGTTGTGAACTCA
>NC_137514.1:102500-150000 GCF_041902795.1 Electrophorus electricus | reverse complement strand
GAGAAAGGAACTAAAGGGACCAGCCGAGAAGTGGGGAGATGAGAGGAGCAGCGGCTGTGGAGGTTGGGAGCTCACTGCTGGAGATCACGTCTCCCCTCATCAAAGATGGCTGCCTGGACCGGTGCAAGGCGGAAAGGCAGAGCCGAAGCCGCGGGTGCACACCGTTGTGCCAGGACGCTCCTGTCGGGGCCCGAGGACCCTGTAGTCGGGTTTTTCTATGGTAGGTACACTCTGTTCCCAAAGAACACCACTGTGAACTATGTGCTTTACAATTCAAATATTTTCTTTTCTTTTGCGAGTCTTTTCTCTCCGTGGGGGCGGGAGGAGGACACTTTGTAGGAGCCGCTCAAAGGGACCACATCAATTGGTTTGACTGCTGAGGCTAAAAAAGGCCAGGACACACACACACACATGCACACACATGCACACACACTCTCTCTTCCCACTTATATATTCACACAATAACACACATAGACTTTACTCTAATGCACTTGTGCACTCTTCCAGCACACATACGTACACCCGCTTCACAGGCCATACTCTTACACTCTACTCACCAACACATGCACACACATACACACTCCTACACAAGCACTTACACATGTTCACACATTTACACATACTGTCTCTCACACACACAGAAACAGTCTGCCAGCACAGAAAAATGCCAATGTGCACATGTACCCCAAATACAAAGCCCCCAGAACAATCAGCATATGCTAGTGCTCAGAACAGTTCTCCTCTCAGTGCTGCACAGGTGTGTGTGTGTGTGTGTGTGTGTGTGTGTGTGTGTGTGTGTGAGAGAGAGAGAGAGAGAGAGAGAGAGAGAGAGAGCGAGAGAGAGATTTTTAAGGGCCATAAGTAAAACAACATACAATAACAGCAGGGTTCATATCCCACAATGCAGTGCAACTACTAATCCAATCAGAACAGAAACTCAGCTCTACACCACACACACACACAAACACACACACACACACACACACACAATGGCAAACAGCAGGAAAGGCCACCACACACACTCTCTCTCTCGCGCTCTCTCTCTCTCTCTCTCTCTCTCTCTCTCTCTCTCACACACACACACACACACACACACACACACACACACACACACACACACACACACACACACACACACTACTGTAAACCTAATACCATTCAGGGAGAAAATAAATGCTTAGCTTGCAGGGTATTTAAATAAAAATATATAAGCTTGTGTTGTCCAGTACAGCTCACTGGTTTTAGGTTGTTTACATGTTAATAAGGATACTCATAATAACATGTATAACAATACAAGTACATACACGCACATTTTCACTATTCATATGAGGTTTTTCCATTAAACTCTGTACAACTGTAGCTAAAAAATACAGGACATTAACAATGTCTACCTTTAAACTAAAGGGGCTGTTTAGGGAGAAATGAGTGAAACACACACACACACTACTTGCACATACGTATGAAACATTTTCACATAAATAGCCTACTAATTACATTTATGTATTATAACACACACTTGCATATACACGCATTGCACATTTATTCACTGGTGTGTAAACACAGTTTAACCATGGTTATGTGTATGTGCGTGGCCACGTGTGAAAATATTTTCAGTGTGGCCGGGAAGTTTAATTATAAACGAGCTATATGTGCTTATGGTATAAGAACTCCTGATGAGTTATGGAGATTTGAAAATTAATTTACTGAGGTTATTGATTGGACATAGCTACTATTAGAAATGAAAATATTAGGTGCTACGTTTTCTTAGAAAATATTCGGAATGAATGACATTGATATTGGGAGTGTGTACTAATAAATGAAGGCAAAATATACATTCTGAATATTTACTCACATACTGTAGGCTGAGGATACTGAGAAGCTAACATGTAGCCTAATGGTATGATATAGCCATGTCTACAGGCTAAAGATCGTATAATGTCAACATTTCTAATTCAGTTCATGCTGGAACATTTGAACATAAACTATCCAAACATAGTTCTCATTAGCACTGGGAGTTTATTCCCAAATTTGCTTAAAATTCTCATTAGATAATAAATTGTTTCTAGTGACGGGACACCAATATGTTGTCTGTGTCAAACAATCCAAAAAGTGGAATGATTCCATACTAATTAAATCCCAGCTCCAAACACTGATTAATATGAGCCCCTGTCAAAGTGTACCATGGGTGCGAGAGCTCTAGCATGAGTTGTACAAAACGCTGGTGGAACTGTAAGAATATTAAGAATATTCCTTCCGTAGTGTCTTTTAACTTCAGTCTGTCAGAATTAGACACTGACATAATGAAGCTTTTTTCTTTTTTAGAGACTCTCTTCACCTTATATTGATGAGCATGCTGTGTGTGTGTGTGTGTGTGTGTGTGTGTGTGTGTGTGTGTGTGTGTGTGTGTGTGTGTGTGTGTGTGTGTGTGTGTATATACACACACTCTGAAAATGGTTTTAATCGCACGCGGCCACACACATACAAGCATAATGAGACACTGTGTATATGCAAGTGTAATAGGCAATTTAGTGTAGTAGGCAATTTATGTGAAAATGTTTGATATATATACACACAAGTATTTCATATGGGTGCACAAGTGTTTTATAGGTATGTGTGTGTGCGCAAGTGTTTCACTGATTTTGCCCTAAACGGCACCCCATAAAAAAAACAACACAAATACACACACACACAAATATAAACATACACCATCAGCACACACACACACACAGATACACAAACAAACACACCACCACATCGACACACACACATACACAGACACTCATTGCCTCTTTTTTCAGACACACACCACCACACACTCACTCACTCACTATCTCTCTCACACACAAATGCACAACACACAGACACTCACACACACACAACTCCACACTGACAAGCTCTCTCTCTCTCACACACACACACACACACACCAAAGCAGCAGGAAGGAAGCCCCTAAAATCTTTTTTGCTCTTTGGAGTTTTCTGGGATGGAAGAACTCTATTGTGTCTGATCAGTGAGTTCATCCTCTGCTAAAGATGAAGACAATCTGTGAAAACATTTCAGATCTCTCTAAAACCTTAGTCTCTCTCTCTCTCTCTCTCTCTCTCTCTCTCTCTCTCTCTCTCTCTCTCACATATGCTCCACAAATGCACACATCTTATGTCATGGACAACTGACTAAATACAATAGAAATCTGACTGTGAAAATCTGAGAAACTCATGAGTGTGCCCCTGATTCAGACATATTGGCTTAAAACTCTTTGTCACGCACTCTCTCTCTCTCTCTCTCTCTGAGTGTGTGTGTGTGTGTGTGTGTGTGTGTGTGTGTGTGTCTTGTTTTGGTGGTAAGACAGAGACAGATGCTGCAGAATACTTAAGACGACCTGCTGGTGCACATTAGACCCCCTGTGGAGTGACCTTACACACACACACACACACACACACACACACACACACACCTCCCTCCCTCCCTCCCTCTCCTGTCTTTTCCTTGTCTTTAGCTTCCTTCCTTCTTTCCCTCAGGGTCAGAGAGAGAGAGAGAGCGGAAGAGAGAGAGAGAGAGAGAGAGAGAGAGAGAGAGAGAGAGAGATGGTCTCATGTGAGATTTATGAGTATAAGTAAGGGCCCCTCTCTCCTGTGGATGTCTGAAAGGTCATGTTCATTGTCTTTGGTAGCACTTAAGCAAAACTACAGCCTCTTACAACTACAGCCTCTTACAACTACAGCCCTGTAAAAACATACCCTAAGGGCTACAGCTTCTTACAGCCCTTTAAAACTACACCCTATTGATTGTTTCTGTTAATCTATTACTGCATTTGCTTATACAGACTTCACTGATTTCAGACTCTTAGACCACAAATAACTAATTGTTTATTGATATATAATGTTTAATATTTATAACAATATTTAATTAATATTTTATTTATATTAAATATTTTTATCTTCCTCTACCTTTGTTTCTCAAAGTATATTCGTGTAGAAAATAATCCACAGAATTCAAGGAAAAGTATCAGACAGTTGTCTATAAGTGAAAGAGCTTCACTGCACTTTTCACTAAGTTGGAAGAGTTATTCTACTGATCTTAGACCATCCTTCTACAATAAAACTATTATGAACCACTACAGGATAAAGAGAAAATTGGTCTCAGGTCAGTGGTCTCTGCCAACACCTCCCACCAGCATCACTGCTAGTGTGACTGCCCCCTGTTGGGTTGGAGGTCTGGGACCTAATGATGTCATAATGCTCCCTGTGATGGCAAGACAATGTTCCATAAGGACATTTTTATTGCATTTTATGCACCAATGACACATCAATATAACGTGCTCACTTAAATGTATCGTTTTAAATGCACCAATGCAAGAGACATATGCCACTATATGAATGACCACTCCAAGTCCAAGATTTACTTGTCAAATTGTTCATGAGAGAAATGCAAGGCATCGATTTGTGTGTGTGTGTCTCTGTGAGCGTATACACTCAGGTAATGCATGTGTGTGTGTGTGTGTGTGTGTGTGTGTGTGTGTGTGTGTGTGTGTGTGTTCACTGTGGTAATGAATATGTATGAAGTGAGCACTTACTGTCTGCAGTCTTGCTCCTCAACAATTTCCCTCTCTCTGTCTTTTCCAATCTTCCTCTCTCTCTCTCTCTCTCTCTCTCTCTCTCTCTCTCTCTCTCTCTCTCTCTCTCTCTCTCTCTCTCTCCTACCTGTCTGTCTTTCTGTTCTTCCTTACCCCTCTTTGTCCGTCTATCTCTCCTTCTCTACCTCTCCCTCTCTCTCTGCTTCCCTAACTGCCTCCCACCCCCACTTCATATGACTGTTAATGTTCCAGAGCTGCACTCCTAGTCTGGGTGGTTGCTGGGTGAAGTGTGTGTCCCCCTGCGAGGTCTCTGCGCTCTCTGCTTAGCTGCGCTGCCATCAGACCCATCTCTCTCTGCATTGGGTCAAGATGACCTTCTTGCTGCACCTCTAAGAGACATCACCTCAGTCTGCCACAGGCCCATCTGGAAGATTCTGGAAGATCGGCTTCGCTCTGACAAGCTGCTTTTAGCAGGCTGTTTCCCTCTTCTGCCTTTCACCACCAGATGTACGGTTCTACACTGGTTGAGTTACTCTGGAGGTACGTGGATGCTTGTTCTTGATAGTTTTGCTCTACCTCACAGCAGGGCTAAAGCATATTCCTTTCTGAGTGTCTGAAAAATATGCTCCACACCATGGGTGTCTGTGTACTGCCACAGCTTCTGTTACTTGAGTCATTCATTCTTAAAAGTGCGCGTTAAATGAGTAGATCCGTGTACTACTTTACCGCCTTCAAACATAAACCAACACTTTGTCACGCTTATACGGGAATAAATAAAAGCGAGCAACAGCTACGTAATTTCTAATTTACTGTCACTTGTTTTTGTAACAGTGTTAATTCACTTTTACCGGTTAATCAGGTTTGTATTGTTTTGCGATTCGTTTTAGATTGATTTAGGTCTAATCAGATTTCAGCATAACTGAAGTAAGTGTGTGTGTGTTGCATTGCGTGTGTGTGTGTGTGTGTGTGTGTGTGTGTGTGTGTGTGTGTGTATATATATATATATATATATATATATATATATATATATATATATATATATATATATATATTTATATTTTATATATTTTTTATATTATATTTTTTATATATATTTATATATTGCGGTTTCCATTCGTGTCCTACAATATTAACCTAGTGGTGAACGGGAAAGTTGGCTGTCGCGTGCGTCTGGGTGGAGAACGTGCTGTGGAGGGGCGGGGCGCCGTCGGTCTGTGCGTCTTACGCAAGCTCACGCACGGCACGTACCGACGTTGCGCTTGTAGCGTCGCTTTGATGGGGCTTGTTTATTGTTTTCACTCGGGACTGTGGTACTCTCCAAACCAAGTTTGAGATGATACACGTTTTCAGCGATTTGTACCAGAAGGGCTCATCGTTGTCGGAGTCGCAGAATCGCGGTTTTGGGGTATGAAACTTCTCAGCGCAGCTGTGTTCACGCTTCGAGACAAGCTGAGTGTGTCTGGTGTGTCGAGTCCGGGCTCCGGTCACTGCCAGCGCCGTATGTGTGGACTCTCTCGCTGACTTACTTTGACTGTTTTCTGAACCAGACTTTTCCACCTGAACTTGGTTGGCTGAGGAACTTCACAACCAGTTTTTGGTTAATCCAGGCCCGTGTGGAGTTTGTCCCTCCCCTCCCCCCGGGCGAGGCGAAGGCAGTACGGGTGTGTGTGGGTGCGTGTGGGTGCGTGTTGGGGTGTGTGTGTAGAGGTCTGTACCAGCCGGGTGGAGAACAGTTAGCAACTACCGTTAGCTAAGCAGTGCAGTAATTTAGAATGAACTTTAAATGCGCTAGAATCATATACATGTTAGTTCATAATAGGAGAAATAAAATGCGTCACATCTGGAGTAGTCAGTGTTATTTCTGCATTGTTGCTAAGTTACAGTGGGCGTGTTTGTGTCTGTACGATTGCTTTGTTTTGTTGGAGTTTTTGCCTCACATTAACCAGCTATGTGAGTAATGCACTATACATTTGCTTCGTAGGGGGATGAAGGTTTCTTGTTTTTCTCTCCCTTCTTACTGTTATTCGCTCTCACTCTCTGTGTCTCTTGCCCTTCTGTCTCTCCAGTATGTGTTATCTTACAGCACTCCTCTGACTGTCCCCACAAACCGTACACTGCAATGAGCTTGAGAGTGCATAGTCACCATGGCGACGTGGCCGGCCGTTTTAATGAGGACGCCCCTCGCCCCCCTGTTCCAGGAGAGGAGGACAGTGATGTGGTCCCCTGCTTCTCCAGACCGTACACTGCTAAAGGTGACGCTGTGCGGGGAGAAGGTGCGGCTGCCACCCCCCGTCGCTCTGACCTGGACCTGGGCTATGAACCAGAGGGCAGTGCCTCGCCTCCACCAGCACACCTGCGGTGGGCGGAGTCTCTGCACTCGTTGCTAGACGATGAGGATGGCACTGCTCTTTTCCGCTCCTTCCTGCAGCAGGAGGCAAGTGCCGACCTGCTCGACTTCTGGTTCGCTTGCAGTGGCTTCCGGAAGCTTCCAGCAGCAGCCGGATCAGACGGGCGGAGGCTCAAGCTCGCTAAAGCCATCTACAGGAAGTACATTGCAGACGGGGGCGGGGCTGGGGGCGGGATTGTGGCGAAGAAGATCAAGCCGGCGACCAAGGCCTTCATTCGTGGATGTGTGAGTCGGGCACAGCTGGACTTGGCGCTGTTCGAGCAGGCCCAGGTGGAGGTGCAGGCGATGATGGAGGACCACGCCTACCCACTCTTCCTCAAGTCCGATGTCTACCTCAACTACGCCCACACGGGCGTAGAGAACAGCCCTAGGCCAGCCATGCAGCTCCCCCCGTCGCCCGGTAACCGGGAGACACCACTGCCGGGGTACCTGCCCACACTGATGGAGGATAAGGAGTGGGCAGATCCTATGAAAGACCACACCCACTCTAGCGGGCTGACTCAGAGGCTGCTTATGGAGACCGCCTCTCTCCGGAGCTCAGCCAATTGGAAGGGGGCAAGGTGAGCTGTTCAGTATTAAGCAAAAGCAACAACATGTATCAGAACAGGTAGGGAATCGTAATGAAACACACAGAAATCCATCTGAGTGAAGCATACAGACAGTGACTAAGACATATCATAGAATATATCTGAAGACCTCATAGTGCACACTGTATGTCATCAGACTTAGTTTTTCTAAGGTTTACTAATAAATTGGTTGCAATGTGACAATCTGGTGTAGTAGTGGCATATACATAAAGCCTCTGAGCAATTCTAATGTTTACCAAATAAGAACACAACAATACTTTAAATGTTTTCAAAATAAGAGCACAATAGGAAGAAAATAATCAGTAAAAATTGACATAATGGGCTACTCTCTGGTCAAGAAGTGTGTCCTTTTAATTTGACAGCATGACACGGCTGTTAGTAGCGTCCAGGCTCTATGTAGTTCTATTCCTGTGATTGTGTTTTAATGAAACATGCAACTGGTCAGTGTTTCTAGAAGCACTAACAGGACCTGAGAGAGGCCACACTCAGTACAGTCAGAAAAGCACTGTCCTCCCTCTCCTGTGTGGAGCAGTTAAATAAGAGTGATTTAAAATCTTATATTGAGGCTCTAAGCTTGTCAGTTCTGTCAAGTTCATCCAATAGCTGCTTGCACACACTAACAGCTGTTAAAATGAATTGTACACAGAGCACAGTTAAAAGCACATTTAAACAATAATAATGGTAATATATTTTATTTGTATAGCACCATTTAAAATAAGTGTCCAAGGTGCTTTACATGGGAAAATTATTCAAATCAAAATATAAAATAAAATGGAATAATTAAAATTTGGAATAAAATTCACAAAGGCGGGTGGAGGGTGTTTTACAATAAAATATAAAAGGCACTGTGGTAGAACAGAAAGGCAAAGAATATCAGGAATTTCCTAGGCACCCTACTGCGGCCCGAGTTTGTCTTTCGGTACAGCAGGGCGCCTACTTAATTCCTGTTAGAATACCTGAGGCACTAAACAGGACCATGTTTAACAATCACATCACTAAGTTAGAAGACCAAGACCACCGATGATTTTTAAGACCAAGAAGTTGTTTTTAAAACTGAAGGATGAGGGCCACCACCAGAGAGTCCTGAGGGGGGTGTAATGTTCCCTCATTCTAGTAAGAGTGAGGATTCTAGTTACTACATTCTGAGCTCACTGCAGATTATTAATGGAGCTCTTGGTTAAGATTGTAACTGCGCACTGCTGTAGTCCAGCTGAGATTTCCCAAAGGCATGTGTGAGTTGATAAACTCGTTCTGTCTGTCTCTGTGTAGGTCTGGGATAAAGGAACTAGCTAACCCGTATTATGTGAACAGTGGCTTTTCTCGTGCACCGCTAACCAGCACCAATGATTCGGAGCTTCACAGCCTATCCAGCGACGCTGACACCATCTCTTTGACTGACAGCAGTGTGTATGTATACACACACACACAGACAGTCTCATGAGACTCCAGTGTTATGTTGAACCTCTGACATGTGAATTATGATAGTTTAGTCCTCCATTCACCTCTCTTCTCCCCTGCCCCCATAGTGATGGCGTTCCTCAAAGTCAGATTCATAAGCAACTGCGCAGACACATGCAGGAAAGTGTCCGAGCCAACGGCCACGTCCCTCTACCTCACATACCTGTGAGTATATGTCAAAGTCTTCGTTTATTTATACATCACTTTTTACAACAGCTGTTTACAAATGTCCAAGTCCAAGTCCAAGCCCCCCAGTGAACAAGCCAAGGGTGACAGTGGCAAGGAAAAATTCCCTAGAGCATGAGGAAGAAACCTTGAAAGGAACCAAGAGTCAAGGGGGGCCCATCCTCCTTTGGCCGACAATGGACACTACAATAGTAACAATATAAACAATTTTGACAGTGTGCATGTGGCAGTGGTAGCTCAGTGGTTAAGGTACTTGACTTGTAATCAGAAGGTTGTCAGAAGCCCCACCACCAAGTTGCCACTTAAGTTGCCCTTAACCCTCAAATTCTCAATCATAATTGCAAGTCGCTTTGGATAAAAATGTCAGCTAAATGCCGTAAAATGTAAGTAGTTAGCTAGGGTGGAGGTGTGGTGGGCCACATCAGGGGATATCGGGGTGGTAAGAGTAGCCATGGCCTGTGAGTGTATGCCCCCAACCTCACATACCTGTGAATATCTGGATGTTGTAATTGACTGTGTAGTCAGTTTTGCCTTCCTGAGTGCTTGCTGTGGTGAGATTTATTTATTTATCTATTTATTTAGCTGTGCTGTGCAATGTTTTGTCCTCTCTAAGTGATGACTGGTTTTATGTGTGTAGCGGACCCACCGTATGCCAAAGGACATCCACGTGGAGCCGCAGAAATTTGCAGCTGAGCTGATCAGCCGTCTGGAGCTTGTCCAGCGGGAGAGAGAGAATCTCAGACGCCTGGAAGAACAGCTCCACAGAGTCCGCATGGTGAGGGTGTGTGGGAACAGCACCACAGAGTCCGCATGGTGAGGGTGTGGGTATGTGGGAACAGCTCCACAGAGTCCGCATGGTGAGGGTGTGGGTATGTGGGAACAGCTCCACAGAGTTCGCATGGTGAGGGTGTGGGTATGTGGGAACAGCTCCACAGAGTTCGCATGGTGAGGGTGTGTGGGAACAGCACCACAGAGTCCGCATGGTGAGGGTGTGGGTATGTGGGAACAGCTCCACAGAGTCCGCATGGTGAGGGTGTGGGTATGTGGGAACAGCTCCACAGAGTCCGCATGGTGAGGGTGTGTGGGTATGTGGGAACAGCTCCACAGAGTCCGCATGGTGAGGGTGTGTGGGAACAGCTCCACAGAGTCCGCATGGTGAGGGTGTGTGGGAACAGCTCCACAGAGTCCACATGGTGAGGGTGTGTGGGAACAGCACCACAGAGTCCGCATGGTGAGGGTGTGTGGGAACAGCTCCACAGAGTACGCATGGTGAGTTTGTGTGGGAACAGCTCCACAGAGTCCGCATGGTGAGGGTGTGTGGGAACAGCTCCACAGAGTCCGCATGGTGTGGGTGTGTGGGAACAGCTCCACAGAGTCCGCATGGTGTGGGTGTGTGGGAACAGCACCACAGAGTCCGCATGGTGTGGGTGTGTGGGAACAGCTCCACAGAGTCGGCATGGTGAGTTTGTGTGGGAACAGCTCCACAGAGTCGGCATGGTGAGTTTGTGTGGGAACAGCTCCACAGAGTCGGCATGGTGAGTTTGTGTGGGAACAGCTCCACAGAGTCGGCATGGTGAGTTTGTGTGGGAACAGCTCCACAGAGTCCGCATGGTGAGGGTGTGTGGGTGTGTGGGAATAGCTCCACAGAGTCTGCATGGTGAAGGTGTGTGGGTGTGTGGGAACAGCCCCACAGAATCTGCATGGTGAGGGTGTGTGTGGGGGGGGGGGGTGAGTGAGTGTGTGTATCTCAGCTGGACTTTTGTTTCAGGAATACTGCAGGTGATTTCAAAACTCTGTTTTCAACAGGAAGAAGAGTGTGATGTTGCAGATGTGTCCATGGCAACCTCATTATCCTCCTCCACTAAGACTGGCCAGGTCCATGTCCGTCACCGTGATACCCTACATGCTGTCAGCCAATGGCGTGATGCTCATGATGACAACCCTGAGAGTATCCTCGACGACCACGTTCAGAGGGTCATGAAGACGCCGGGGTGCCAGTCACCCAGAAACCCTGCCCACACTTATACTCAGAAACATCTACACCATACACACATGGAAACGGAGACACGGACCACTTATGCCTGCAATGGAGACTTCCATTACTATGGAAACCGAGGGCATTGTTATAGTGATGGTTTAAGCATGATGGACGGGACCATTCAGAGCGAGGAGCTGCCGTACAGGTTGGTGCCCATAGTTTTGTCCAAGACAGTGTGTAATGTTGGCGTTTATCGTTTTGTGTGTGGTGTGACTGTTGCGTACTGATCTTAGAAACTGTCTAAGAACCTGTTTTTGTATATTCAGCTATGTCATTGTGTGTCAAGGACCAAAACTGTGTACCATATGTATTATATTTTGTTGTGAGCATGAATTGGATACATTTTCTTTAAGGTAGCTTTTGCTGTGATTGTCTGTGGTTATGCTGCACATGCATTGTGTGTGTAAATGTAATTGTGGCTATGTGTGCATTGTGTTCCTCTGGTGGGCTGCGGTAGTGGTCCTCTCTGGTGGGCTCCTCTGGTAGGCCCCTCTGGAAGGCCCCTCTGGACTGTTGTAGTGGGCCCCTCTGGTGGGCTGTGGTAGTGGTCCTCTCTGGTAGGCCCCTCTGGTGGGCTGTTGTAGTGGGCCCCTATGGTGGACTGTTGTGGTGGGGGCCCACCTACACTACTGCTAAACTCCAGTCTGTTTAAGCCCAATATGTTTAGAATTATTGTGTAGTGCAGGTAGCTGCTCTGTCATGTAATTTGTTAGATTGTTGTTTATGCAACAAACAACCTTTCACCAACTCTTTGTCATAAAACTGGGAAACACTACCTGAAAGGAGTGTAACACCTTTTTGGTGTTTTAGGGATGTTCTATTCTGTTTTGCTTTTTCCAATAGTTCCTCAAGGGTCTATTTTGGGTCCTTAATGATTTAAGGTGATTTCTACATATGTTTCCTCTATCTTATATAATCAATAGAAACATTATTTGTTTCTATCAGTATTCAGGTGCTGACACCCAGCTATATCTGCAAAAATATCTGTCTATAGGACCTTTGCTGGACTGCATAGATGACAAAAATCAGTGGATGTCTCAGAACTTGCTGCAATTCATTAAAGATGAAACACAAGTTCTGGTTTATTGGAAATAAGGGTTAGAGGCTGCGTGTGTGTGAAGCTCCCTTATCTGGCGTTTTGAAGAGCTCCGTTATTAATCTGCAGTGAGTTCAGAATGTAGCAACTAGAATCCTCACTCTTACTAGAATGAGGGAGCATTACCCCCCCCCCCCCCTCAGAACTCTCCAGTGGTCAGTGGTACTGGAATGAGGGAACATTACACCCCCTCAGAACTCTCCGGTGGTCAGTGGTACTGGAATGAGGAAACATTACACCCCCCTCAGGACTCTCCAGTGGTGGCCCTCATTCTTCATTTTAAAAAAAACAATTGTTGGTCTGAAAATGTCTTGGTGGTCTTGGTCTTCTACCTTAGTGAGGTAATTGTTAGACATGGAGCTCCATTAATAATCTGGAGTGAGTTCAGAATGTAGCAGTTGTAATCCTTACCCGTACTGGAATGAGGAAACATTAGCGTCTCAGGTCTTCTACCAAGAATCTACTAGTCACCCAGAAACCCATCTGAAGATGTGGTGTCTGCTCTCAGTTACTTGGGCCCCAGGTGCTGGAACTGTGCCTGGAAGTCTGGAATTTAAGGAATTTAAGACCTTAAGAGTTTTTATCAACCATGTTAAATCACTCTTATTTAATACTGCATTCAGTTTCGGTGTCTCTTATATTTTACTGTAAAATACCTTTCTCCTTTGGGTTTTAAAGATTTTGTGTTCATCTTGTTCTACTATCTTGTCCTTTTCTCTCTTTCTATTGTATTTTGATTTTCATGTAAAGCACTTTAGAAACCTGTTTTAACTGGTTCTATACAGATACATTTTATCATTATTATTGTTATTATATATTATATAATGTGTCTGTGTATGTCTGTGTGTGTGTGTAAGCAGTAGTCAGCTTAACTCATTGTCCAGACGGAATGGGCACGGTAAGAGTGATGATGGGTGTGACATTGATGGACGTGGTCTGGATGGGCGGGGTTTGGATCTTCCTGAGGAGGCGGACCAAAAACAGAAGATCCTTCAGTGGATGCTGGAGGGAGAGAGAGAGAGCACACGCCACAGGAAGAGGTACACATGAACATGTTCACATATGTGTACTCAGACATGTCCGTACATACACACAAACACACACTCAAATGAATATATTTACATATGTGTACTCAGATGTGTGTGTATATACACATAAACACACACTCTTACATGAACATATTCACATATGTGTACTCAGACGTGTGTGTGTGAGTATATATACTCACACGAACATATTCACATAGGTGTGTGTATATATATATGTATGTTTTTATTACTAAATTACTGTAAATTCACCCTCTGCTCCTGTCTTTTTCTCTCTCTAGCGCTTCCGGCATTCGTCCGGGGTGGGCAAGTGGGAGTGATCAATATGACCCAAGCTCTGCCCCCAGCCAATCAGAGGAGACGAGGTGGAGGATGGAGGAAGAGAAGCGCAGATCCACTCCACATCATAGCAAACAGAGGTGTGTGTGTGTGTGTGTGTGTGTGTGTGTGTGTGTGTGTGTGTGTGTGTGTGTGTTAATGTTGCGTTGAACTGTGAAATGTTCTTTCCCCCCAGGCTGAAGTCCAGTAACAGGCGGAGGGCCGTGTGTGACATCATCACCGTGGCATACTACTTCTGTGGAGAGCCCATTCCATACCGTACGTCTGTGAAGGGTCGGGTCGTGACCCTCGGCCAGTTCAAAGAGCTCCTGACTAAGAAAGAGGCTTACAGGTGAGCCTGAACTGCAGTTTATATTATATGCAGTTCAGAGTTTTTGCCGTAGTTGGACTTTAGGCAAAGTGAATTTGTGAATCATGTGGCTGGTGGTTTGGTGATGATGTTTTTGGTGAAGTCAGTAAGGGGGTCTGTTTCTGTTCAGGTTTTACTTTAAGAAGGTGAGTGATGAGTTCGACTGTGGTGTGGTGTATGAGGAGGTGCATGAGGATGACGCTGTGCTGCCCATCTTCGAGGAGAGGATCATTGGGAAGGTGGAACGCATCGACTGAGTGCACGCAAGCCTCTCGCCCCCCGCCCCCCGTGCGTGCTCCCCATGCACGCTCCTCATGTACGCTTCTTGTGCACGCTCCCCGTGTACGCCCCAGCAGCTGTGTCTCAGGGCAGGAAGAGCACTCAGAGTATTCATATTGTTTATACAGCAGTACAAAGCCAGGTGTGTGTGGTTCTGTTTTTATCATTTTTAAATAAAGGTGCTGCTATGTAAATGCTGGCTTTCTATAGTGGGTTTGTATTGTGTTTTGGTTTGTTTTGGGTGGTGGACAATGTTATACGATATTTGTTTTAAAATGAAACTCTCAGTGCTGGTTATCCTGTGTGAGTGGGTGGTGGAGTCCATTCAGCCTTAAATGCTCCACTGTCTCCATCCTGGATGGTCTGCAGATTGAGACCAGCTGATGGAGACCCCATGTTCCTTCCTCCTGCTTGTCTGATGCCTGTAAACCAGGTCTATAATTGTACTGTAAACATGAACATGTAAACATCACCATGTCCTCAGTTGGATTCTTGTTGTTGTGCTGAGCCAAAATTTCGTGTTAAAAGAAGCATTCTATAATGTTACCACCATGACCTAGTCGAACAGCTACAACCAGAGGTGTGTATGTGTGTCTGTACGTGCGCGTATGTTATGCACATGTTTGTGTGCATATGTGTGCATGTAAATCCAGTGCATGCGCGTGTTCGTGTGCGTGTGTGCATGCAGAGGTCAGGTATAACTTTCTGTAAGGCTTTATTGTCATATTATGCATTTCTTTTAAGTGTCACTCAACTGTGAATACTAAAATATAGTCTATGGGACTAATATCCAGTACACACTACCTTAAGACACACTACAGGGAAAGTGCAGACTTTTGCCTGTAGCCAGTGTGTATATGTCAGGAAATGTAAAGGTTAAAGCAGAATATTCATGCATTAATTACAACAACTACAAATCCAAACAGAACCACATGAACCAATCAGAGATGCCTTCAGAGAGTCATCTCTGACACAGTCTTGACCCTGTGTCTGTGGCTACATCAGGGGTCAAAAGTCCATTAGCTCACTAGTCATTGAGCGTGTGAGAAGCAGGAACACAGAAGGTCATCTCTGGCCACAGTGAGTTCAGAACAGGGAGATCTGGGGTTACTGTAAAATATATGACTAACTTTTTCTTATTTAAATAAATGCTGTAAATACATATTTTAGTGCATCTGAATGTTAACTTTTACACTCTTCTCCTTGACAGCTCCGTCTCTGTGTCAGGGGACACTAAATAAAATAAACAATCACCAAAACTTGGTGAGAAAAGATTAAGTTGTTATTGACAGAAAGGTTTTTTCATTATTTGAATGAGTTATAAGCTTTAAATAGGGGACATCGTAACATCTGTTATGACAGTTCTTCTAGGCCATCGATCACGCCTGAGGAAGTCTCTCACCTGATCGTACATTATGAGATATTATATTTGACTGACACCTAGTGGCCTGGATGGTTCAGAGATTCACATGACCTTGGAATCCATTTCAGTTAAATGAGAAATAAAATCCAGCAAGGCAATCGTGCATGGAATAATTTTGGTTGACTGTTAGCCTTACAACATAAAAAGGTTTGCAGGAGTAAGAAGATTTCACAAATAAAGATGGAAAATGTGGAAATGGGTGAAACACTTTGACTTTACACAAATTAAAACATTCTGGGGTAACGGGTTTGCACAAATTAAAACTTCATGGGGTAATGGGTTTGCACAAATTAAAACCTCATGGAGTAGTGGGTTTTTTAGATCAGGCTGCCCATCTCCACTCATGGAGGGCAAGAGTCCAGCACAGCAGGGTGATTTCCATGCTCACACCTAAAACTCATTAGCTGATGAGGTCAATCAAATTAGTTTTAGCAGTGAAATCAACTGCTTTTCCCTACACAGTAGTTGATACGTGACGTACGCAAATGCGCAGATTGTGTGGTGCTAAACCAGTTACATTCACTTCATGTTTGCACAAATCTTGTGGTTGTTTTAAAAAGTGTTTTGTCTTTAGTTGTAAGTCCAGTTATTTGGATAACTCATTTTGGTGAGCTGTAAGATACATTTCTTCTAGTGCAATGTGCAGAGAGCGGATTTGTATGTTATAGAACCAGATGCTCAGTACCAGGCATGCGAGTTTTGGATTAGTGCCTTCTCCATTGGGAAGTCAGCTGTGGGTGATATGTTGTGTGCTAACGAGACATGTGAAGATATCAGTATTATGGTGTCTGCAGTAAAGACCTAAAATATAAAGATGGAGGAAGATATGTTTGGCTTCTGCATGTGATCAAATTTGCTGATGCAAATCAAAATTCTCAAGGCTTAAGTGGCCAATCGGTTAGCAGTTCTGGCTGTTCAGTAAGCCACTGGTGACTACAAAATTACAACATACAGAATATATTTATAATACATATCAGTAAATCAATGAATCATTTTTTCCAATGTCTCTTCTTCACATTATGAAACAGCCATTATACTGCCACCTAGTGGTCTGGATGTTTCAGTGATTCTGGACTAAATCCATTGTAAACATGGCCACCTCCATGTGAGGGACTTGCTCTATGTAACATAAACTGGTTCATTTGAGGACACCAGAGCAGTGTGATTCTTCATACCGCCACTGCTCACAGTCCTGTAGAGTCCTGAGCCATCTACACATCAGCATGTGGAACTAGCTGTTCGTCTATGGGAAAAGCTCTGTGCAAGTGATGCACCTCAAGGTCTACCATTGGTTCCACACAGATGGAACTGCAGTGGTAAGAGTTCTCTCAGTGGAGTAATTTAAAAATTACTCTATGCAGTGGTAGATAAGTAGTTAAGGTATTGACTAGTAAGAAGGTTGCCAGTTCAAGCCCCACCACTGCCAAGTTGCCACCGTTGAGCCCCTAAGCAACAGCCTTAACCTTCCATTGCTTGTATTCAGAGGTGGGTAGTAACATGCTACATTTACAAGTGAGTAACTGCAGTGTAAGAGATGTAGAGAGATTTGAAACTGTAGTAAAGTACAGTCCAGAGAAACAGAACGTTTGGGACAGAGGTCCTTCATCAGCTGTGCAAGAAAAGTGCTTCTGAATTAGTAGTAAGAGGAGCCAGTTTATATATGAAAAAGTAGATGTTAAAATAATAACATTCATTCCATGGGGTTCTAAAGTTCTAAGAATGTAGATCAGTTCTTTTGCCGCCGTAACAACAAGTGGCAATGCAAACAGAAATGTCATTAATGCAAACAGAAATGTCATTAATGCAAACAGAAATGTCATTAATGCAGTGTATATTAGTATTAAAATGTCTTGCCACTGGAAATGACAATTCCTCAATTCTGATGGTGTGAATACACCAACCAATATACCAATCAACCGTTCAACCATTTCTCCAACATAAATCTGATTACATCTTACAAGTAATACAATAGACAGCTTCCACATTAATGCATGAGGAGGAATGGGTATGACAATTTAACCTTTTGTACCAGTTATTTTAGTGGCTGTGTTAATAGATTTAAATGTAGCACATCTAGAGAGACTACAGTACCTCAGTTATATGAATTATTTGAATGATCATTTATCTCACTTTTGACAAGAGTATATCTAATTTGAATATCTCTACATCTCTCTCTCTCTCTCTCTCTCTCTCCATATATATATATATATATATATATATATATATATATAGAGAGAGAGAGAGAGAGAGAGAGAGAGAGAGAGAGACCAGTTTTATTTAAAAAGTTCTGATTAATTAACTCGCTACTTGAGTAGTCTTTTTAACAGATACTTTCTTACTTTTACTTAAGTGATAGGGGAGAACACAAAGTGTGATTATCTGTTTGAGTTCATCTGTATAAAATCTCAAAGCATATCAGAACAGCATGTGTCTATAAATGTTTTGCGTTGAGTACCTTACATTTTATAGTTGTAAGCTGACACAAATAACAGCGTTAATATAGAAAAATCCCCAAAACATACTTTTTGTATGAGCTATGTGACAACTGTGTTGGAGAAACACTGTTCTATAATCAGATGGCCTGCAGATAGGAAGAGTTCCTTAGCCTGTTTGTGACTGGATACTCTGAAACTGCCTTCCAGATGGTAGCCTTGAGAGTAGGTTGAGTGCTGGATGAGTAGAGTATGATGGGATCTCATGAGCTTTCCTTAGGCACTGTGTGTGACACATGTCCAGTAGGGCTGGAGGTGTGTTTCTGGTGATCATCTCTGCTGTTCTCACCACCCAGTCAGAATGTTCTGTGTGGTGTGTTGGTAGACAGTGATGAGAATGTTGGAGGGCAGGCCGAACCTCTTCAGCCTCTGGAGGAAGTAGAGGCGCTGGCTTGCAGTGTGGAGAGCCCAGGTGAAGTCATCGCTGAGGTGAACACTGAGGAACCTGAAGGCACTGGAAGTGATGCTGAGATGCAAAGGACATTTTTTCTTTACGCGTGGTTAAAATATCAGCCTCCTCATATGTGTAGTGTTCCATTTACATTTACGGCTTTTATCTGACGCCTGTTACGTCCCTGTCTAGGCGGTACGGTCGTAAGAACGATGTGAGGATAAGACTGGTGTCTGATAGTGGCATGGTATGACTAAACGCTGTTAATATAGCAACATCCCCAAAACACACATTGGCCTTTTTGCTTTTTCTCTTCATCTTCTCTTTTGTTTCGGCTCCAGATGCGTTCATTATTTTTGAGACATAACTAACGATTTTTCCCACATCAAGACCATCTTGAAAAGTTGTTTAGGCGCCCCCTGGCGGCCGCGGGGCACTAAGCAGCGGCTTCGGGCCGCCAATGTGTCCGGTTTTAATCACTCGTTGGTTCACCTTGTCTGTCTGTCCACCCTGCACACCACACTGTATTATTAGATTCGTACGGTGAAAAATTGCGCTTGTAAACTAAAGTTAGTAGTTAGTGTATATTTATTGGAATATTTATTGTAATTACTAAGCTTAATTATAAGGGAAAATAATATATAATCTATAGTATGTATTTAATATTATTATTATATATAATATATATTATAAAACTTTTTAACGCTAACAAATAGTCCATTACCCCATACAATTGCATTTCTTGTCCGCTAGATGGCAGTATGTAGCATAAGTTTAGCAGCATTGAAGAAGAAGCGCGAGAGAAGCACGTAAACATGGCTGAATAGCCAGTGGTAGGTTACAGCAGCTGTGGCGTTTTCGTCTCCTTTTATCGGGTTACAGTACGCTGTTGCTCCATCTAACGATGGACGCGTTACAAACCACCCTGGACGAGGTGGCGTTGGAGGGGCTGGACGGCATCACCATGACGGCGCTGTGGACGAGACTGGACACGCGCCAGCCTTCCTTCCCTCTCGCTTTAGATCCTAAGACCAAAGAGTTTCTGTGGACGTCCTTGGTCTGCAGTGAAGACATCAGCATCTACCAGCTGCCCCAGGAAAGACCCCCTGTCCTCGTATACGACCGGTGAGCTTCATGAACTACGTTAGCTACCAGCGAGATAGTAGGTGAGATAGTAGACGGTAGTTGTTGCCCAGTTAGCCATGTGCGTAGGCGAGATAGTAGACAGTCCTCGTTGTCCAGTCGGACGTGTGCGTAGGCGAGGTCACGATAGCTTAGCTGCCTTCTGTTTTAGTCAGACTCGCTTATGGATCATATACACATCACACATTCAATTGAAGCTCAGGGTACATTTGCAGTAGAAGCGATGAAAAAAAGTCTTAAAAATAAAAATCTATCAATAAAAAATGTTTACGGTGCAATATGCATGTGTACAGTATAAAAATCTATCAAAATATAAACTAAACTAATGCATTGTGTATTTACAATAATAGTTTTTACACAGAGTTCCGAATGCAAATGTACCATCGAGCAGTTGAGAAAAGTATGGTGTCTTGTAATCTAACGTGCCTTAGTGACTGAAGCTGTGTAGTTGAACAGAAGATGACTGTCTGGGTATAACTATATGTAGGTGTATGTAACTGTAAGTCTGGCAGGAAGTATGTGACAACTGCTGGTGAGACAAGGATCAGACACATGTTTTGCGTTGAGTACCTTACATTTTATAGTTGTAAGCTGACACAAATAACAGCATTAATATAGAAAAATCCCCAAAACATACTTTTTGTATGAACTATATGACAACTGTGTTGGTGAAACACTGTTCTGTAATCAGATGGCCTGCAGATAGGAAGAGTTCCTTAGCCTGTTTGTGACTGGATGCTCTGAAACTGCCTTCCAGACGGTAGCCTTGAGAGTAGGTTGAGTGCTGGATGAGTAGAGTATGATGGGATCTCATGAGCTTTCCTTAGGCACTGTGTGTGACACATGTCCAGTAGGGCTGGAGGTGTGTTTCTGGTGATCATTTCTGCTGTTCTCACCACCCAGTCAGAATGTTCTGTGTGGTGTGTTGGTAGACAGTGATGAGAATGTTGGAGGGCAGGCCGAACCTCTTCAGCCTCTGGAGGAAGTAGAGGCGCTGGCTTGCAGTGTGGAGAGCCCAGGTGAAGTCATCGCTGAGGTGAACACTAAGGAACCTGAAGGCACTGGAAGTGATGCTGAGATGCAAAGGACATTTTTTCTTTACGCGTGGTTAAAATATCAGCCTCCTCATATGTGTAGTGTTCCATTTACATTTACGGCTTTTATCTGACGCCTTTATTCAAAGCGACTTACTTCTCAGATTTCACGATTTGGCAAAATCCATATCATGGCACTGTGTCATACTGCTGTTCAACTTAATGCCTGTTACGTCCCTGTCTAGGCAGTAAGGTTGTAACAGTGATGTGATGATAAGACTGGTATCTGATAGTGGCATGGTATGACTAAACGCTGGACTAGTAGATGGGGTGAAACTTGGCGTATTGAATTAAAAATGATGAACACAGATATATACACACAAACACTGATTAACCTCAAGAGTGGCTGAATGCCAACATAAACAAAACCCACACTGCAAAAGAAATCCCCATCTAACTACACTTCAAAGACAAAAATAAAATACAATCTTCCACTAACGTCTTGACAATAAACAGACAATAACCCTGATCCCAAACCAGCAGGCACTATTCCTTACAGTCAGTCACTATATACATAAACATACATTAGAACATGTACTCTATTAAAGGGATCACAATTGTAAACGGAACACAGTAGGACAACACAAATGACAAACCCAGTGAATGCTTACAATGCTTACATACAGATCTAGATATACACAAACACTAGCTGACTAGGGATATTACAAGACAAGGTAAGCAAACAAACAAATTCACAAATCACACACTGTTAAGACAACTAGTGTGAGCTTGGGCAAGCTGCCGTCTTCTCCCAGCAGGGTCCTTATATAGGCCACAGCAATGACTTAAGGCAGGGAGGAGCCAGTAACGAGGTGTACAGCAAGACCCAAATCCCGAACTGGACCAGGAGCGCACTGCAGCAGCCTAGGAGAGTAACAACCAGTATACCCTTAATACCAAAACACCACCCAACCCTAATGCCAAGCTTTTGAAGACATACAAGTTAAACGTCACCACAGTGGGCAGGTGTCATCCTGCTGGTTATCATGCTGTCTCCCACGCACCCTTGTGCAGGTTTCTAGAGATTGACCCTGAAACAGGCATCCAGGAGATGCGGCGGATGGCCACGCGGGAACAGAAACCAGATGTGTACCCGATCAGCGTGGTGACAGACGACCCAGCTGGCATCCAGGGCTCCTGCCTCTACTACAGAGAGAGGAAGGACATCAGTGGCCTGATCAGAACCAATGACTTCTCCCCGAAACTGACCCTAAAGCAGTCTCAAAGCAGGTGAGTCTAGAGCAGTCTCAAAACAACTGGCCCTAGAGCAGTCTCAAAGCAAGTGAGTCTAGAGCAGTCACCACACAAGTGAGTCTACAGTAGTCTCAAAGCAAATAAGTTCAGGGGGAAGATGTGTTGGTCATCATTGTTTTTTCATGTTCATGTTTTTTGGATTTTTTTCCATAAAGCAGGGCAAACAATAAATCTTAGCTGTGGATGACGACTCAAATTACATGCATCAGTTGTCTATATGGCTAATGCTCTTAAATTATTTGCATACATGTGTAGTTGGTCTCAATGACATGACGCGACGCGGGTGGAACGCATAAGGACAGTTCTGTGCCTGCCCTCTCCCTGTTTGGTACAGCCTGGTGCCCTGTGCATCAATAAGAATGCATGTAGCTTCTGCCCTACTGTGTACTGAAATTCCCAAAAAAAGGAAAACAAATATTTCCTGCAGGAAAATATGGCTAGGAAAATGTGGACAATATGGCTTGGTAATTTTGCAAAAAGAACTGGAAGTAAGCTACGTTGTCACTGCACTTGGTGGTGTCCATAACCGTTCAACTTGATTTGTGTGTGAATTTTGGGAAATCAGATTGTGACAATAAATTGGCACATGAGACTGCTCAAACTGATCAAAAGGAGACATGACCGAAATTCTGGTGTTAGAAATCCACCCGTACGTCTGATCCTCCTGTAAGAGTGATCAGACGTCTGCGTGGATCAAATAATCATAGCTAGTTTGGGCCCTTAATGGGACATCACTTCCCCCCTCATGCTGCATGTCATACGATGGCCAGTGAAGCTAAAATTTGGTCTGATCCTATATTTTAGCTGGTGACTACCAAATCAAGCTTAAAATGTAGTCTGCAGGTACCAAATCGAACTACTAAATCAACCTTAACATTGCCTGGAAAAAACTGTAATAGGTTGGCATGTTGTGGTTATCGTGTAGATGTTGACGTGTTGTTATTTATTCCATTGTGCACAAATGATCTAAGGGGAGGTTGTTGTTGACCACTGGCTATTTGTGTCTTTATGTAGGTTGTGGAGAATAGTGTTGTTTGTGTACACTTGTCCCTGTGTAGGTGGGGGGACAAGCTTGTCCTGGTGGCATCTCAGAATGTGCGGTACCACTCTCTGATTGGCTATGAGGGGAACCCAGAGATCAAGCTGAGTGATCACTCCTACTGCATCCTAGAGAGGCTGGGGCGAGCACGCTGGCAGGGAGAACTCCAGAGAGACCTGCACACCTGCGTGTTCAAGTACCCAACAGCACACACACCGCCATGTTCAGCACCCGACAGCGCACGCACCCTCTTATTTTAAAACCCAGCATATCACCTGTTGTGATTAGCTGATGGTTGGTTTGTGATTTCTGATTGGTCAGGATAGATGCTGGGAAGTTGCATTACCTGCGTAAGTCTCTGGACAAGAATGGTCTGATCACACTGCAGTCACACGTGGTGCGTCTTCCCTCAGGAGGACAGCAGGTGTCTATACTGCTACTGCTGAAACGCTTCCATGTAGACAGGTGCGTACACACACACACACACACACACACATACACACACACACATATATATATATATATATATATATATATATATATATATATATACAGTGCCTCCAAGTTGTATTCAACTCCCTACAGATTTTGCAAATTCAACAAGCTGCAAATAATTTAGAGCCTTCAAACTTTGAACAAGAGTAGCATTTATTAACAGATGCTTAAATATTCCAAACAAAAAGTACAAGTTGCTCATACATTTTAAACATAAAAATTAGGGTCAATTATTATTCAACCCCTAGGTTTAATATTTTGTGGAATACTTGTTTGCAATTACAGCTACTAATCGTTTTTTATAAGACCTGATCAGGCTGGCACAGGTCTCTGGAGTAATCTTGGCCCACTCCTCCATGCAGATCTTCTCCAAGTTGTCTAGGTTCTTTAGGCATTGTAACAGGATAGCAGGGGGATATCAAACAGAGGGCGATTCCAGTAGTAATTATGCCAAAAAGGGAGATTCCAGTGACAGGAGCATGATGCCATAAACCAACAACAAAACATTTTTTATTCCAAAACAATGAAAAATAAATCCAGTCATCCACACCAACAAAAACTAACCCAAAATAAGGCAACTTAATGTGCTCCCAAATATAGTATTCAATCATTGTGTCAATTGCATTCCAACGCCACCCCTTATAATTAATCTTAATCTTTGCCCCTTAAAGCAAACCATTCTAGATACTTAATTTATTAAATTCATAATATCTCTCCCTTATAATTCCAAACAAAGGCTATCATTTAAAACATTTTCCCATTATCCCAATTAAAATAACTATACATATTCAAACACAGAGCCATTAATCACCATTTTATCCTCCCCCTTTCTATTTGGAAAATTACCTGCTCCAATAACGTGAACCAGAACTACAACTCCCTCAATTCTGGGCACGACTCTTAACTCGTCCCCTTACAACCGCTGAACAAAACAAATAGGCACATGCTTTGAACCCAAACTCCTGTTACCTTATTATAATAAATATATCTACACATATACATTAACTCTAGTAGTTATCTACACAGTCAGTTGGCCACCCCGAACAATGCAAGACAGTTACAATAACTTTACGAAACTCCAGCAAACAGCAAGTTTGTTCCCGTTGATAGCGGTGTAATTAAATTAAGTCTTTCAGCCCCCTGTATTGTCCATATTATTCCTCTAATATTCGGCTCTGCTGTTTGTCCACATGTCCCGTTACAGGCATCTCTTGCAGACTTTGATCTTGCTCTCCTTCCACATGTTTTCAGTTGGGTTAAGGTCAGGAGACAGACTAGGCCGCTGCAACACCTTGATTTCTTCCCTCTTAAACCAGGCCTTGGCCGTGTGCTTGTTGTTGGGGTTGTTGTTGAGCCATGGTGGGGGAACAGAGGTTTTTGGCCAAAATCTCAGGTAGGCTGTGCCATCCATCTTCCTGTGGATGCGGACCAGATGGCCGGGCCCCTTGGCTAAGAAGCAGCCCCACAGCCTGATGTTGCCACCATCATGCTTGACTGTAGGGATGGTATTCTTGGGGTCGTATGCAGTGCCATCCTCTCACCAAACGCCCCGGGTGCGGTCAGCACAAAAGACCAGAGAACCTTGAACCAGTCTGCCTCAGAGTCCTCCAAGTGATCATGAGCAAACTTTAGACCGGCCTTGACATGACGCTTTGAAAGTAAAGGTACCTTACGGGCTCGCCTGGAATGGAGACCATTGCGGTGGAGTACGTTACTTATGGTATTTATTGAAACCAATGTCCCCACTGCCATGAGGTCTTCCCGGAGCTCCCTCCTTGTCCTTGGGTCAGCCTTGATCGTTCGGACAAGCCTGGCCTCAGTGCGGGAGGAAACTTTGAAAGGCTGTCCAGGCCGTGGAAGATTAACAGTAGTTCCATAAGTGTTCCACTTCTGGATGATGTTCCCAACGGTGGACACAAGTAGGCCCAAATCCTTGGAAAGGGTTTTGTCAGCCTTGTGACCCTCCACAGTTTTGTCCCTGATGGCCTTGGAATGCTGCTTAGTTTTTTCCATGCTGACCATGTATGAGTGCTGTTCACTTGTTTGGGGAGGGGCATTTATAGTCAGAAAAGGTGGGAAAAAGCTTCACATGCTTGGATAAATTTTCAGTTCATTGTTCTTAATACCTCAATTACTTCTCAATACTTGAGGGAACCAAACAGAATTCTGGTGGTTTGAGGGGCTGAATAAAAGTTGACCCTCTGGTAAACTTTGCAAAATAATAATAATAAACAGAGAATTAACATTCTTTTTTGCTCAGTGCATTTCACATGTCCAGGACCATCTACAGTCCAGATTTGACAATACTAAGTTAACTCCAAATGTATAAACATGGGGTTGAATACTACTTGGGGGCACTGTATGTATATGTACACATATACACACCTGATAGCTGGGTCTGGTGCTTGCTTCTGAGGACTGATGGTTTTTCTTGTCAGGAGAAGTAAGTATGACATCCTCATGGAGACGACATCCAACATTCTCTCTCAGATGCCCAACAAAACATGCATTATGCTCAAACTGCGCGACCAGCTGGTGAGGAGTGTGTGTTTCTGTGTGTATGAGATTGTGTACGAGTGTGTGTGGAGAGGTGGCAGTTGACAACCATCTAGTGAGGGGAGTGAGTTTGTGTGTGTGGGTGTGTATGTGTTTGTGTGCGTGCGTTTCTGGAGAGGTGTTGGTGGATGACCATCTGGTGAAGAGTGTGTGTGTGTGTGGGTGGGTGGAGGAGGGTGTGAGTAGCATGCTGCATACATGTGTATTATCTTTGCCACATATATGTGATTGAACCTTTTAAGTGCATGCTAATTACTAACTGTGTGTGCATGTTCTCTCTTGAGCATAGAGAGCATCGTGACTGCACCTTTAAGCACATGTTAACTGCGTGCGTGTGTGTGCGTGTGTGTGTGTGTGTGTGTGTGTGTGTGTGTGTGTTCTTTCTATAGCATATCTGTGACCGCACCTTTAAACGCATGTATCAGTACATGCTGGCTGCTAAGCTGGTCACAGTTCTGACTCTCCCCCTTCAGGAGCTCAACCCTGATGCAGGCCCCTGCAAGACCAAGAGAGGTCAGACGCCCCTACAGGGCACCAGTTAACCTCAAACTTGAACTAACCTCAAAGTTTTTATATATATATATAGTTAACATAATTATTTAATATGAATGTAACTATGTATGTAGGTTACTTCCAAAATAATAAAATATCTGTGATTTGTTACAAATCTTTATTTAAAATATAATATAATATTTGTGTTCAAAACACTAAAATCCTCAAAACATTCACCTCTAAAATACCTTAAAGTAATTTCAAAACATTTGAAATAGTACCTCAAAAAATTTGTTATTACCATGCTGTTTAACAGTTTTACCATATTTTCCATCATGCTTAAGGACAACAAACATTTCTGTGATTGATCATATCGCTTTATGGCCATATATTTGTGTCCTGTTGTCTTATTAGCTGTAGTTTCATGTCCTTCCCTCTGATTGGCTCTTAGGCACCAACATTCGTGTACGCTGTCTAAAGCTTTTGAGGCCGTACGGTCATAAAGAGATTGACGATGACTATGATGATAATGATGAGGACGGTCCTGTTAGGAGGAGCACAAAAGGACAGGCGCGGGATATTGAACGGGACCTGCTGACCCAGGCTTATGAGATTGGTCAGTGCACTCTGAGTCACATCCACCTTAGTGTCCCCTACAGGCCACTGTACACCACATACTGAGAATGCTGTCTGCAGCAGTTGAGACTATATAGAACCCTGATGCTCAAAGCTGGCACCTGAATCCAAGTCTAGTCCAGCTTCTATAACCACTAAACAACCGTCTGCCCACCATGTCATCGCACCTCACGTTGTAGCTGTTTTTGGCAGGGGGTGTTCTCGTTTACATTTTATGGTATTTGGCTGATTCTTTTGTCCAAAAGCAACTCACAATTATGATTGAATACAGCAGTGGCAACTTAGCAGTGGTTGTGGGGCTGGTGGTATTAGTGGGCTGACCACTTGTTTGGGGGTGTGTTAGTGGACTGACTGTAGCTGTTTGGGGCTGTTAGTGGGCTGACTGGAGCACTGTTTATTAGCTAATTACTACTAAATAAAATGGTAATTGCACTGTATACGGTTACTAGATTCAGTTATTGAAGAATGGCTTTCTGTTTTTCTCTGATTGACACACTCTGCTGTGATTGGCTGGCTTAGTGGTTCAGACTGGGCCTAAAGGTATTTCTCAGTCAGCACTGCGAGAACAGCTCAACATCGGCAAACTAGAAAGCAGGATGGTCTGTAGAGTACTGGAGAGGAACAATATGATTAAGGTAAAATACACATACACACAAACAAATATATATAAAAAACTTCCCTTTTCCTTCAAGCTCAGGTCCTCTACAAGAGGTCTGATAGGTTGAGGGTCCTGTGTAGTATCTTAGCTGTTCCCAGGACTTCAATCATCTGGACAGAGATCTTGGATGTTGTTCTGGGATCTGATGGAGCCATTCTTCCAGTTTGGGGGTCACAGGCCCTAGTGCTCCGATTACCACAGGAACAACACTTGGCTTCACCCCCTTCAATGGCAGTTAATGAATTTCTTCTAAACCACACATGTATAGGAACAGTGTCCAGTGTATTTGCAGTAGGCAGATGCACACTTGCGTGCTACATGATCATGTGTTTAATGTGCGTGGTCCTAGGGAATAGTACTATATGTGAAGAAGATGCGTAAACAATAACACACATTCCAACACAAATGGAGAGTTAATGCAAGCACCTTTATCATTAGCACATATGTTAAGCTCACCCATCGCCACTCCCCCTTTACTCTCCTCCCAGGGTTTTATGGAAGACGAGGGAAGACAGAGGACAACTAAGTACATCAGTAAGCTCTATGTGGAGCAGAGCGCCCTCAACCTGCAGTTCGCCAAGGAACGTGAGCGCAGTGAGAAGCTCCGCCTCCCTCAGCTCACCACACCCATTGACGGAGATGTGCACCCTGAATGTACACTGCCCTGTCCTGAAGACACACCCGGTCCTGAAGACCTGCTCCATCCCAAGCAGGATGAGGATATACCCAAGGATGACAGCAAAGAGCTAGGAGAGGGGCAGGCCAGAGGGCGAATGTCAAAGGGCAGAGCTGCCAAGAAGTCCAAATCGATGATGAAAGAATCACCCACAAGAGGCAGTGTGTCATCACCGAGTCATTCCACACCCCTCAAGAGTGAGTGACCAAGAGCTAAACTATGACCTACTGACCAAGAGCTAAACTATGGCCTAATGACCAAGAGCTAAACTGTAACCTAATGACCAAATGCTGTTACCTGCATTTGAAACCTAATATTGTCTTGTTTTATCCTGTTCAGTTAAGCAACCCCAACGACCACAGGCCACGGGCAAATCCTTACGGAAAGCGGAGCTTAGTGAAGGGGTAGAGAAAGATGATTCGCTGCTGAGCCTGGATGCAAATACTCACCACGCCTGCAGCATAGTCCACAACCAATCAGAAAACGCTGAGGAGAGTGTGACTGTCGTTGAAGAAATCCTCAGTAAGCCTGAGGTTCGTCTGAAAATGTTGAATTTTAAACATCCTACATTACAGTGATATTTTACCAATGATGATAGTAATTGCAGTCTCAAATTAATTGATCAAATTGCTTGGAAAAAAAATAAAAATTTCACACGCATTCTCTGCTGTTATTATAGTTTTATAATGACTTCTGATTTACTTTTGATCAAAAGTGTTATTTTTAGATTTTAAAAAAATTAAATGTTGAACTAGATAGACAGGTGGAGATGAGTAGATAAAAAGCTGGACAAGTGGGTGGATGAATGGATAGATGACAAGGGGATGGATGGATGGATGGATGGATGGATTGTGTGTGTGTGTGTGTGTGTGTGTGTGTGTGTGTGTGTGTGTGTGTGTGTGTGTGTGTGTGATCTTCTGTTTTCAGCAAAATCCAGGAAAGAAAAGAGGGAGTGAACATCATGAGACGTACCGGCTACTGAAACGCAAAAACATGATCATAGAGACGGTCCGAAACCAGAAGATTATAGAGGGCCTTTACCCGTATGTGTCACAGACACGCACACACACACACACATATATATATTGTCACACACAATCACATACGGATGCACACACACATGCTCCAGTGTTTTTAGTTTTGACATTTTGATTACTTTCTATTCCTTATTTATTTATTTTTTAGTTCATTTTAAGAGTGTATAAATAACTTGCATTTAGTTTTTGGTTTCTGCAAGATTAGTTTTATTTTTTATAAGTTTTAGCTTTTTTCTTAGTTTTAATTCATAGAAGCACAAAAACAACTAAAATATGAAAGGGCTGATGTGCAAGAATTGGGAGATCATTTTACAGACCGTGGAAAGCTTAAGAACAGAGAAGACTGCTTTCACCGGCAGTACAAACCAGGTTTAGAGAACTAAACTTTGTAGACTAGGAAGCTATAGTTGGAATGGAGAAATATTACATCAGAGGAGCGATTGTGTTGAGTGAAGTTACTGAGTGGCAGTATTGGCTAGGCACAATGTAGGTTTAGCTAGCTCACAGTTTTCCATATAAAAGCAATAAGTTATTTTTTCAATATCTCTTCTTCACATTATGAAACAGCCATTATACTGCCACCTAGTGTCCTGGATGTTTCAGAGATTCTGGACTAAATCGATTGTAAACATGGCCGCCTCCATGTGAGGGACCTGCTCTATGTAACATATAAACTGGTTCATTTGAGGACACCAGAGCAGTGTGATTCTTCATCTCATGCAAGCTAAACTTTATAGGGAAAAAAATTTCACTTTCATATATTTGCTATTTTTTTAGTGGTAAAAATTACTTACTGCACCATTAATTTCACCAACAAATCTTGCCTTGCATCAAGATTTTTGTAGACTTTGTTTAGTGTATTTCCACAGTGTCAAAATGGAAATCGGGTAACATTACTGTGAAAGGTGTGTGACGAAGGCTGAAGGCAGCCCCTGTAACCAGGACCCTGGGTCTCCATCACAACACCTTCACGTCCGTGGAGCGTCCCCTGTGCATGACACTGTCCACATGGTGGTAGCAATGGGATGGTACGGAGGCCATTGGGAGTGTGCAGCAGGTTAATGAAGCAACCCCTGCTATGAGGGGATGGTGTAGCCCAGTGAGAGGACCCCTGATTAGGGGCATGTGCATGACCCTGATGGAAATGGCTGTTGTATGTGGAGGGGCACATGGACAGTGTCATGCGCAGGGGACACTCCCGGGATTGTCACTCTCTGACGGGGAGGATAGTTTGATGGAGAATGGCTCTGTGGTCCGGTGGTCTGAGTTCAGGTTTACCTCCTGACAGACCTGGGTTTGAGTCCTGGGTAAGGTGGCTGCCTTCAGCCTCCGTTACAGTTACATATAAACATAAGGAAACCTGATTTCTGTCATTAAAGCCTTCTATGAAACCTTCAGGCTCCAGAGGAAGCTAATGGAGGAGGAGAAACAGGATGGTGTGAATACAAAAGTGTGTAAGAAAAGTATCATCAGACTGACTCGATCTCTCGCTCAAGATGGCTATCTCAAACTGTTCAGGACCACGGTCATACAGGATGGAGTCAGTAAGAAGGTATGTTGTGTGTATATACACACACACACACACACACACACACACACACACACACACACACACACTCTCTCTACACTGAAGTGTCCCTGGCTCTCAGGTGGAGTTTGTGGTTCACCCTTCTGTCACTGCTGATGACCCGTTGATGAAGAGTGCCATCGAGCAGATCCGCTTCCGCATCTCCAGCTCCTACACAGTCCACCGGTAGGAGCACAGCAAACACTAAGGCCACTACTTCTCTGCTCTGCCTCATCTACCTCGTCCTCTCTCTCCCCACAGATTGAAGAAGGAGGAGGAGAAAGTGAGCTCCCTTGCACAGGAAACAGATAAAGGAGATTCTCAGAGCAGCGCTAAGAGTGTTCAGGGGAAAACTGAGGAGAAGATGGGGGTGGAGGAGCTAAAGAACTTCAAACCCAGCATAAGTATGTCCTGCCTCCCCGAGACCACACGGCAGATCTGCCCGTCATGTACAGACACACGGCAGGTCTGCCCGTCATGTACAGACCACAGTGGCTTGGCTTGTTTTGGTTTTTTTTGTTTTTTTTTTGCTGTTCTCTACAATACCTATTTTAAGTTTGTGTTGCGTGCGTGCATGCGTGTGTGTTCTAGTTCCAGGACTGAGTCGTTCTCTAGGTTTCCAGCCAAAGATGCCTCGTTTTCGTGTGGTCCACACATTACTGTGGTACCTGATTTATGGTCACCCCCTAAACCAGTCAACCCCTAATGAATCCCCCTCCCCCACCCTGACCCCTGAGTCAGGGGTGGGCAACAGTGCACAAGATGTGCCCCCCTCCAGCACAGAGACAGACCCCACACAGGACACTCTCCACACGCCTGTAGAAGATGATCAGTTTAAGGGTGGGTTACCTCTCCTCACCACTCATCACACCACTCACCACACTACTCAATACACCACGGTACACCACTCTCCACTCACCACACCAATCTCTACTCTCCACACCACTCTCCACACACCTCACCACTCACCAATCTCTACTCTCCAGTCTCCACTCACCACTCCACGCACCTCTCTCCACTCTCCTCACCACTCTCCACTCACCTCCCCTCACCACTCTCCACTCACCTCCCCTCACCACTCTCCACTCACCTCCCCTCACCACTCTCCACTCACCTCCCCACACACCTCTCCCCTCCCCACACACCTCTCCCCTCACCACACACCTCTCCCCTCTCTACTCACCTCTCCCCTCTCTACTCACCTCTCCCCTCTCTACTCACCTCTCCCCTCACCACACCACTCTCCACTCACCACACCACTCTCCACTCACCTCTCCACTACACCGGTCTCTACTCACCACACCACTCTCCACTCTCCACCACACCACTCTCCACTCTCCACCACACCACTCTCCACTCACCTCTCCACTCACCTCTCCACTCACCTCCCCACACACCTCCCCACACACCTCTCCCCTCTCTACACCACTCTCTACTCACCACACCACTCTCCACTCACCACACCACTCTCCACTCACCACACCACTCCCCACACACCTCCCCACACACCTCTCCCCTCTCTACACCACTCTCTACTCACCACACCACTCTCCACTCACCACACCACTCTCCACTCACCACACCACTCTCCACTCACCACACCACTCCCCACACACCTCCCCACACACCTCTCCCCTCTCTACACCACTCTCTACTCACCACACCACTCTCTACTCACCACACCACTCTCCACTCTCCACCACACCACTCTCCACTCACCTCTCCACTCACCTCTCCACCACACCACTCTCCACCACACCACTCTCCACTCACCACTCACTACTAAACAAATTTTATTGCAGAACCTCTCACTCTGTCTCTGTCTGTCTGTCTGTCTCTCTCTCTCTCTCTCTCTCTCTCTCTCTCTCTCTCTCTCTCTGTCTCCAGTCTATGTGAATGAGCTTAGTTGGAAGCGTTTTATTCCTCCTCTGCCAGTCCACAGGGATTATGGTCACGGATGGGCCTTGATCAGCGACATCCTCATTTCACTCCCCCTCAGTGTGTATGTCCAGGTCATTCAGATAAATTACAAGGTACACACACACACACACACACTCTCACACTCGCGCGCACATACACATACTCACTCACTCACTCACACACACGCTCGCACACTTTTTTTTTTTTTTTGTGTGTTTTTGGCATAGGATGTCCTGTAGATGTTGCTCATGAACTCAGCAACTTGAGTTTTCATGCACAGAGAAGGCATTAAGATTATTAAACTCATTCTGTAAGGACCAATCATGTAAAAAATCTAAAACAATAAGTGTGTGTGTGTGTGTGTGTGTGTGTGTGTGTGTGTGTGTGTGTGTGTGTGTGTGTGTGATGGATCTTTAGGTGGATGGTTTAGAGGACTTCCTGAATGATCCAGTGAAGCAACACTACCTGGTCAAATTCCTCCCGTCCAGCCTCAAAACGCAGCTACTCCACAGACGGTATACACACACACACACACACACACACACACACACACACACACACACACACACACCAAGGCTGTTTGTGTGGACTAGTTAAATGCACAGTGTTAATCTTAATCAATACGGTTCAGCTCCTTTTTCAATAATTGATCAGTTATTAAATGCATTGAATAATACAGAGAGTGATATACCACACAGATTAACAAAACACCTTTTTGTTTCAAAACAAGATTGTGATGTGCGGAAGAGCAACCAATAAGAACAGTACCTGAGAGATTTAAAATGTTATTTGCTGTGCAAACAGGAAGTACTTTTTCAGTTTCTGTGAGAGCTTGCAGAAGCTCTGCTTCATGGGTCTTCTGCACTTTGGACCAACTGAGAAGTTCATGGATAAAGATCAGGTGTGTGTGTGTGTGTGTGTCTTTCTTTCTCTCTCTCTGAATCTGCTTGAGAGAAAGCTTACGCGTTTGGTGTGCGTGTGTGAATTATCAGGATCAGATTTGTAGTATCTGTAGTAATACTGTGTGCGTATTGTACATGCGTGTGTGCATTAGGTGTTTATTTTCCTGAAGACACGCGCGACCATTGTGGACACTACGGTGTGTGAACCCCACTATAATCTGGCCATTGAGACGCGACCGTTTGACAGACGCCGATACACCTTCAGCACCCCGCAGGACCTGGAGAACTACTGGTTCGACCTGCTGTGTGTGTGCCTCAACACGCCTTTAGGTAACGAACCCACATGCACAAATGCACACACGCACACGTGTGTAACATACACACACGCACACATGTATAACACACACACACGTGTAACACACGCCGCACGTGCACACACGCACCTTGCACACGCACACATCACACACACACACGCACGCACACCCACACGCACCCACATGCGCAGAACTGACACATGCACGAGCACACACATCACACACACGCGCACGCACACCACCCATACACGCACACACTCATACACATACATGCACGTACATATGTATATACACACTTCTCGAGGATATTGTCATGTATTGTGTGTGTCTGTGTACGTGTGTGTGTCAGGCGTGATCCGTGCACGTTCACGTCAGGGTGAGGGAGATGAGGACAGAGAGGGGGAGGAGCCAGATGTTGCTGTGGGAACAGTGCGTCATGAGCGACTGCAGTACACATTAAAGTGAGGCCAGTGGCATGTACCCTTTCTGTTCTAATGGATGCGTTCTCATTTTTAGAGTCCTAAGCTGTGATTGGTTGATGCTTTTTGATTTTTATTTTCATTGGATGACTCATGTCTTTATATGTTGTGACCTGTCAGTGGGAGTCGTGATGTCATTGATGATGGCGTAACCCCCGGTGACAGGCAGGGGGCGGGGGGGTTGGACTCCTCTTTCTTCAGTCACCTGAAACGCAACTGGATCTGGACAACCCATGTGCTCAACAAACCCAAAAAGGTAATTCACCTTTTTATTTGCCTCTCGCGCTCTCTCTCTCCCTCTCACACACACACACACACAAAGGTTGTGTTAGCACCATACCTCCCTGGTATCACCATCTGAAGCTGCCTATAGCCTGGGCATAACACAAAAATGGACCAGCCCCTCCATTCATGAGGTCAATGGTCAAAGCCCGATCCTTACCTCGAGTACTTCCAACCTCAAGTATGGCTCGGCTTGAAATACCTTGCTTCAGGTCTCATGGAAGACAAGCAGCGAGACTTTCTTCCTCTCTGTCCTGGCTCCAAGATGGTGGAATAAACTCCTGCTTGCTGCTGCTGGACAGCAGAGTCCCTTGCAGTCTTCAAATGCAGACTGAAGACCCATCTATTCATGAAATATTTAAATGACCACTGACCCTGTTCCCATATTGACTGACTAAATTAGTCCATCAGTACACTGTTGTTAACGAACTCTAGCACTTATTGTTTATTACACTTATCATTGTCTAAGATAGACTTTATGTATTTGTACTTCTAGATATCAGTGTTGATCCCTGTATTTCTACAGTATTCTAGATCATTGGTATACTGGGCTCTAACCTACTGTACTGTACTAGGATGTATTCTATGAGTAAATGACAAAGCACTTTTGTAAGTGGCTCTGGAGAAGAGTGTCTGCTAAATGCTGTAAATGTGTTGTGAGGGTAGGGTTAGTGTGGTGTGTGTGGGGGGCTCTGTTACTGGTGTGGGGGTTGGGTTAGTGTGGTGTGTGTGGGGGGCTCTGTTACTGGTGTGGGGGTTGGGTTAGTGTGGGGGGCTCTGTTACTGGTGTGGGGGTTGGGTTAGTGTGGTGCTGTGGGGGGCTCTGTTACTTGTGTTTGTGTTATTAACGCTCTGATTATTTCTTCTGCCAGCCTGGAGAAAGTCAGACTGTGAGACTGAGGAACCTGCTGTCCAAACACCCGTTCCCCAAATCTGTGTGTGCAGGTGTGTGCAGGCGTGTGTGCGTGCACGTGCGCGTGCGTGTGTGCTTGTCGGGCGTGTGTGTGTGGTGGAAAAATACAAATCTTTTATGAGAATCACTTTATTTATTTATTTATTTATTAAGGATGAATCTGATAAATCCAAATCTAATCATAGAGCATAAAAACCTGCTCAGTTACTGCTGTGTTGAGTGTTAGTTTTACCTGAACCTTCTGACTCTCTCTGGCAGTGATCCAGAGCAGGGCAGGGAAGTTAGTGCCACCTGCAGTGCTGGAGGAGGAGGTGCAGCTGGCTAAAGAACCCCAATCCAGAAACCAACAGGGTCGTGGAGGGAAGTGGCTGAAACGCAAGCGGCCGAGGAAAGAAAACAGCAAGCCAGTCAAGAAGAAGAGAAAGGGTGAGGGGGCGGGGCAGAGAGGGGCGGGGCAGAAGGGGTGAGGGGAACAATGTTGGTCTGCTTGTGTGAGAATTTGAGAGCGGGGTTGGTCTGGGAGCCATTACTGTGTGTGTAAAAATGATCAGATAAGTAAGTTTGGAGACATGAATGTGCATCAGGAATCTTGAGGTCTGAACTCTTAGTGTGTGTGGGTGTGCGTGCGTGTCAGTGGTGAGTGTGCGGAAGCAGACTCTGTGTCAGGATGAAACTGATCGGAAGGCTCTGATGCTAATGACCAGACAGAGGGTCTCTTGGACACATCTAGAGGACAGTGTCCTCATGCTATGTAGGGTTGCCAGTCATTTCCTCAACCGCAAGGTACACACACACACGTACACACACACACACACACACGTACATACAGTGCCCTGTGACTTTATCTTTTAATGTTTGTGTTTGTGTGTGTGTGTGTTTGTGTGTGTGTGTGTGTGTGTGTGCGTATGTGCAGATTAAGAGGCCATTTGTAGCTTGGAATGTAGTGCGTGATATTCTCCACAAAGAATTGGAGACGTCTCTGGATAAAACCTCCTTATCAGTCGGACGACGTTCACGCTATATTATGAAGAACCCTCAGACCCACCTTAACTACAGGTAAACTATAGAACCCCCTATAGCCCATCTTGACTACGGATAAACTTCAGAACCCCCTATAGCCCATCTTAACTACGGATAAACTTCAGAACCCCCTATAGCCCATCTTAACTACGGATAAACTTCAGAACCCCCTATAGCCCATCTTAACTACGGATAAACTTCAGAACCCCCTATAGCCCATCTTAACTACGGATAAACTTCAGAACCCCCTATAGCCCATCTTAACTACGGATAAACTTCAGAACCCCCTATAGCCCATCTTAACTACGGATAAACTACAGAATCCGCTAATACTCTTCTCAACTATGGGAAAACTACAGTTAAACTACCGATAAACTGTAGAACCCAGGTCAACACACCCATTATAACTCTCTGCAGTTCCCACTCTTTGAACTGGGCTCTGGACCCCAGTCTTAACAGTGTGTGTTTGTGTTTCCAGGATATGCCTTGCTGAAGTGTATCAGGATAAAGCTTTGGTTGAGGGCTTCATGAACAGGACCAACAGTTATGAAGACCCACAGGTAGGTGGGCCACACCTGCAGTAGAGAGCAGCACTCTCACAGCACTCTGTGTGTGAGGGCTAATGTGTTGTTTAATGTGTGTGTGTGTGTGTGTGTGTGTGTGTGGGGGGGGTGGGGTGTATTCTAGGTGTGTGCTCAAGAATTTAATGAGTTTGTGAGCGCGCTTAGGTCAAAGTTCAGCTCCAGCTATGGTGCCAGTGATGTTGTCATCCCAGATACAAAAGAGGAACTCTTCCACAAGTAGGAGACACACGCGTGTGCACACGTGTGCACACACTCTGATTTAATCAACCCTTGCCCAAAAAGCACAGATAATGGAACAAAGAACTGGGTGAACTGGGGGAGACTTCAGAGGATTCATATCCCAATATATGAAATTTGTATAATGTGCCTCGCTCTACTCTCCTGGTAAACTGATGTGATTTAATTTTTTTACATGGCATCAGTAACCTTGTGTGATTTTAAAAATCTGATATTAGTAGTAATGTGACAATCAGTAATCCGCAGTGACGTCAGAAATCTGTTATATCACTGATGTGATTATAATGTGGTATAATATGTCATCTGGTATGATATTAGAAATTTGCTGTGATGTCAGTAATGTTTTGTCAGTATGTAATACAATTTGTAATACTTCTTCCTGATATCTTTGCAGGTTTAAAGTGTATGCCATTGGGGAAGAACCAGCAACACGAATCACAGATGTACTTACCAGGTGTGTGTGTGTGTGTGTGTGTTCCTGATAGTTCTACCTATCAGTATAATGCAGAGGTGTGGTATGTATTCCAGGTGTACCTATATGTATGTGTGCATTTGGTTATTGCTATTATTACAGTATAGTACGTGTGTGTGTGTGTGTGTGTGTGTGTGTGTGTGTGTGTGTGTGTGTGTGTGTGTGTGTGTGTGTGTGTGTGTGTGTTTGGTCATTACAGTTCTATATGTCTATAATACAGGTCTGTGGTCCGTGAGTAAGCCTTGGGAGGGCAAACTAAGGAAGTGTGAATAGAATGACAGATTACCATAGATTGCTTACAATGCCTTTGTCTTTTCTGTTTTTTTTTTTGGTGTGTGTATGTGTGCGCGTGTGTGTGTGTACGCATGTGTGTGTAGTAAGGAGGACATTCACACCTTGGTGCTGAATAATTTGATCCAGAGCACTCTGGTCCTCTCCAACTCACAAATGAAGTCCTGCCGGTCCTTCCAGGTACTCGCACCTTAAAGACACACAGAACATCATCATCATCTCCAGATATATACACACAAAACGGTGTCTTCTCCAGATACACACACACACACACACACACACACACACACACACACGTCTTCTCCAGATATATACACACAGAACAACGTCTTCTCCAGATGTGCGAGCGTGTGTGCACACACCTACACACACCGAGAACAACGTCTTCTCCAGATACACACACACACACACACACACACACACACACACACACACACACACACACTACAATGTCTTTTCCAGACACACCGACAATGTCTCCTCCAGACACACACACCCACACAAAACAGTCTTCTCCAGACACACACACCCCCACACAAAACAATGTCTTCTCCAGACACACACACACAGAATGTCTCCTCCAGATACTGATACTGAATGGTACTGTAATAGCTGTAATATTGAACAGTATTGTAATAACCAATACTGAATGGTACTGTAATAACTGTAATATTGAACAGTACTGTGATAACTGATACTGAATGGTACTGTAATAACCGATACTGAATGGTAGTGTAATAACTGTAATATTGAACAGTACTGTAATAACCGATACTGAACAGTTCTATAATAACTGTAATACTGTTGTTGACTGTTAGGAGTTTGAATTACAGATTTTTGACCATTCCCATGACCTCTGAAAATACCCAGATGACTCCAGGCTTGCAAAATGTGCAATACAGATTCACTGTGGTCTGTGGTAACTGGAGCAGTGCAGGGGCAGATCTTGTAACAGGAGCCATCTTGGAGCAGTAATACTATCTCCATTTTCCGCTCTCTCTCTCTCTCTCTCTCTCTCTCTCTCAGTCCTTCTCTCTGTATAGTAGGTATGATGCAGAGGTTCTGCAGCATGCTTTTCAGGACTGTAAGAGGCGTGGTCTAGTGAACCGTCGCCGTGCCAACAAAGTCCTTGGTCCCAGGAAGGGCAGAGCTGTCCCATTCCTGGCTATGTCCTATCAGCTCTCTCAGCACTATTACAGGTACCGCCCACCGCTCACTCTCGGCACTGTTACAGGTACCGCCCACCGCTCACTCTCGGCACTGTTACAGGCACCGCCCACCGCTCACTCTCGGCACTATTTTCTAATCCACACTGCCCTAACTGCGTTCTACAGAATAGAGAAGCGCTCTGTGTTTTAGTTTTCAGGTTGTTGGATTAACTTTACTGGTCATTGGCAGCACTGCAGTGATGGTAGAAGCGTGGTTGAATGGGTGGTGGCTGTAGCGTCGTTGAATGGGTGGTGGCTGTAGTGTGGTTGAATGTGTGGCGGTGGCGGCTATAGCGTGGTTGAACGGGTGGCGGCTGTAGCGTGGTTGAACGGGTGGCGGTGGTGAATGCACAGTGATGGTTCTTGGGCTCACACAATAGTATAGATCACATGGTATTCCCTCAGGAGGGAAATTGGAAAACTCGCGCAAACACTTCAAACTTAGTTCCTCTCTGCCTGTGTGCTGGATGTGTTTGTCTGATTGTTCGTTCGTTCTTTCTTTCCCAACTCCTCCCCTTCTCTCTCTCTCTCTCTCTCTCTCTCTCTCTCTTCCAGGTATTTCACATGGCGTTTCCCCAGCACTGTGTATAACGAGGTCTATGATCTCCTGGAGGTCCTGCAGCACGTCCAGCGAGCAGACAGACCCCACACCTTCTCTTTCCAGAGAGGCAGAGGCAGCAACACCAGTCAGGTGGAGCAGCCAGACGGGGGGCTTCAGCAGAGTGGAGGAGAGGCCACAGAGCCCCTAGTGCCCCCTAGTGATGTAGAGGACATGGTGCTGTTTCCCATTGACGCTCCGGGAGGGGCGTCGGCCTGCTGCCTGTCACTTATGACTCTGGGTCTGCTGGCTGTGGATGTCTCCATTCCCCAGCAGGTCGTGGTGGTGGACAGCACCCTGGTGGACAATGAAGTGGTCAAAAGGTAAAACACACACACACACACCCCATGTCATTTCTAAAGCACTTTTTTCAGCCTGTGTCACAAAGCAGCTTTAGAGATGTCTGAATTTATTCACACAAACATGCAGAAATATTTATATTTTTTTACACACACTTGACTATAATTAAATATGTCCACAGACATACTGCATGTGCATGTACACACACACACACACACACACACAAATACATGCTGGATGGGCGTTACTCACACACCCACTGTTAGGAAACATTGTCAGTTTTCCTGAACCTGGGTCAGTTTGTTCCTCCTCAAGACCCTGGGCCACGTTTCTCAGAATGAGTGACAGTCAGAGATGCAGGGAAGCACACACGCTTTATTTTCTTCACACATCAGAGAGCTAAAGAAAGCAGAACTATTTAGAGATTAACATCTCAAGGTAGTTCCTTTAGAAACATTGTCTTGCATCAAAACAAACAAACAGTATGTTCAAAGGCTAAGCAGTACCAGTAGACCTTATAAGGGCAAACACAGCAATGATAAACCACAGTCAAAGCAGTGATGGAAATGCACAGTAGAACCTAAAGGAGGAACTCGTGTTCCATCATGTTTTTCCCTTTGACATCTTTGCTTGCAGAAACTTGTTTGCTTACAGAGTAGATTATACATGTTAGGAAAAAAAATATTTATAATGAAATTAGATTTATGCTGAAAAGAATTCTCCCTGTAGGAAATTCACACACACATAGAGGGTGTGTGTGTGTGTGTGTGTGTGTGTATTTTCATGTTCCTTGATGTTGCCATCAATTGGGACTTCCACATCGATCACTATAACCCTATTCTGCCATTTGGCCAATCTATATATATATTTCACCTCCTGGACGTGTTTGTGTCCAGTATCACTAAAGAACTGGATGAGGAGGAGGAGGGTGATGAAGCTGGCAGAGATGAAGAGAGGCGGGCACGTGTGCAGGTAAAGGCACGACAGGCATCTCACACCAACTACCTGCTGATGAAGGGCTACTTCATCCCAGGAATCATCAGCCTGAGGAACATCAACTCCTCCGAACACGTGGCAGTCAACTCCTGCACCGTACATATACAGCTGCGCAAATCAGCCTCGCACACGCTGTTCAGAGAGAGTGGTGAGTCTATATACACACACACACACACACACACACACACACACACACACTCTTCAAAAGCATACTGACAGCATTGATGTAATAAAATATTTTGTGTAATACAGGAAACTAAATAAAATGCTACAGAGCACACATTTCCCTTTTGCTCTCCTCTCTCTTTCAGACAGTACTCTTGCCCTGATCAGCCAGTCCCGTGCGTCTGCTCTTCCAGCCACTTTCACGCGTGTGTTAGGCCGGGACAGGTCGTGTGGGCGGAGCTGGGTGGATGAAGGCGTGGCCATGCTGGGCTACACTCCCTCTGATGTGGAGGCAGGGCAGCTACTCAGGGCCGCAGTGGAGAAGGAGGCGGAGTTTGGCATCGACCGCCGAGACCTGTGCAGGAGGTTCTCCCACCTGGAACAAGTGGAGGAAAACAGGAGCAGATCACTGCAGCAGTATATTCAGGTGAGGCCTGGGAGAGGGAGAGGGAGAGGGAGGGGGGAGAGGGAGAGGGAGGGGGGAGAGGGGGAGGGAGAGGGAGGGGGGAGAGGGAGGGGGGAGGGGGGGGGGAGAGGGGGAGGGAGAGGGAGGGGGGAGAGGGGGAGGGAGAGGGAGGGGGGAGAGGGGGGAGAGGGGGAGGGAGAGGGAGAGGGGGAGGGAGAGGGAGAGGGAGAGGGAGAGGGGGAGAAAGAGATAGTATTACTGCTCCAAGATGGCTCCTGTTACAAAATCTGCCCCTGCACTGCTCCAGTTACCACAGACCAGCCTGGAGTCATCTGGGTATTTTCAGAGGTCATGGGAATGATCAAAAATGCAAATCTGTAATTAAAACTCCTAACAGTCAACAACAGTATTACAGTTATTATAGAACCGTTCAGTATCGGATCTAGTATCGGAGAGAGAGAGTGAGTGAGTTGAATGTGTGGGCACGTGTGTTTTGATGTGTGTGTGTGTGTGTGTGTGCGTGTGTGCCTGCACTGGTGTAGGACCTGATCGAGATGGAGGAGCTGGTGGAGGTTGGTGCTCTCACTGCTCGGCTGGTGTGTGTGGAATACTCTGCTCCGTGGCTGCTCTACTGCCCCACCCATGTGCGCGAGGAAGCTCCACCCACTCCTCTCCATCCGACGCTGAAGAGACCCTCCCTCCCTTGGGGAACTGTCGACGACCCTCCTCTGGCCAAGAGACCTGCCCGAGAGGCCCTCCCGCCCACCCCACATCAACAAGAGAATGATGCTATGGAAACCACAGAGATCAGCTCAGTGAAGAGTGCTGCTATGGCGACTGTTACACTGGAGACTGTTGCACCTATAGTGGAATGTAGTGAAAAGGGGTGTGATCCATCAGACCCGCCCACCTCAGACAGGGTGGCAGGGGAGGCGTCGGCTTCACGTGTGACTGACGGCCCTCCTCAGACGGAGCAGGACCCAGCCTCAGGTGGGTGTGGGTGGGTGTGGGTGGGTGTGTGTGTGATCTCTAATTCTGTTCTTTCTTCATTCTCTAGGTGAAGGATTGTATGTTGAGAGCTCAGAAAATGAGTAAGTCTGCTTGCATTCAATCCCAGCACTTGAAAGCTCTAATATAGCCATTCCCACAATCAGTGCTCTAATATAACCATTCATAACACGCAGCGCTCTATTATAGACAGTCAAACACCCAGCAGCCATTCCCAGTGCTGTAATATAGATATTCCCAACATGCAATGTACTAGCTCTAGAAATTCCTAAATCACTAATGCACTGATATTATTCCAAACTCCCAGTGGCTTAACTTTCCTGGTTGTCTGAGTGTGGAGCTGAATTGTCTGTGTGCGCGCGCGGTGGTCTTTGTTTTCAGCGTGCTGAGGTTCGTAGCTCGTCCGTGGCGTATAGTGGACGGCTCTTTGAACAGGCCCGTGTGTAAGGGCATGTTGGAGGCGCTGCTCCTGCACGTGATGAGCCAGCCCGGCGTGCAGGAGCACTCCCTCCTGCAGCACTACAGTGGAGTCCTGCAACCCGTCATCATCCTCGAACTTCTGCAGGTCTGCTGCACACCACACACCTGCCTGACCCACACCTCCACCTGCCTGACCCACTCACCTACTAAACACTTCCACCTGCCTGCCTGATACACACCTGTGTCAGGTGCGCATCTGCCACCTGCCGGTTGCTTGGTGCAGGCCCTGGTTGCAGCACATGCTATAATTGGGTAATCAGGAAAAGCACAGGACAAGGTGGAGCTTAACTTGATGACAGGATGGATGCCCAGCCCCCTTCCTTTTAAGCCCGTAGATTTGTCTTAAACATATTGTTTTCTTATTTTTATCAGGGTCTAGGGGGTGAGAGGGTGATTTAGCTGGCCCTGAACAATCTGGTAAGGGATGGGGTCTGAATGCTGTTGGGCGTGGCCAGCTAGCAGGGTCACTGGGGTTGGTGGTGGATCTAGTTTGTGGGCGAACTGGAATCTCCCATTGTAGTTGTAAGACAAACATGCAGGGTGAACTGAATGTGTGTGTGTGTGTGTGTGTGTGTGTGTGTTCATGTTTTCAGGTGCTTATTGAGCTGGGGTGCGTGAAAAAACGGTTCACATTGAATCGTCCGAAAGTCTCTCTGTTCTCGCGACCCAGTGCCCCCCAGGTCAGAGGTCAGGGAGAGGTCAGTGTGAGCGAGGAGGTGGTGGCCTTCTATGAGCCAACAGTGGACTGCAGTGTGAGGCTGGCACACATTTTCCCCCATGAGACTAGCTGGAACCGATGGGTACAGCTGTGTGTGCGCTGAACCTGTGTGCGTGTGTGCGCGCTGACTGCGTGAGAGTCAAAACAATTTTTTGTTTTTTCCAAAAGCACAAGTTTATTGTACTTTTGCATTTATTTTAGAAGGTATAGCTGTTTCTGCATAAATTATTGTGAAAAACATGAATTTCTGCACTTGCACAAATCTAATAAAGACAAAATAGTTTTTTATTTAAGTGCTTATGTGAAAAACATGAATTTCTACACTTGCACAAATCTAATAAAGACAATTTTAAAAACTATTTTTTATTTTTAAGTGCTTGTGAAAAACATGAATTTCTGCACTTGCACAAATCTAATAAAGACGAAATAAAAAATATATATATTTTTGTGTGGTTATGTGTCAGAAGAGGCGAGAGTGTAGTTTGTGTGAAATTGAGTTTAATAAAGCAAACCCACAAACAGTGAAAATGTTTTTCACATCCCAAAATAAAAGCTAAGCGATGCCCCTCCTCCCTGGGTCGTAGTAGTCATCACACACAGCACAGTCTTTATAAATCCAGCCTCCTCCACTCTGTGCTCATTTAGACTGACCCACGTTTAAGACATTCAAATTAGGTCGACGTTCCATTACACGTTTCTGTCAAGTGCAAAAATAGCTTTAGCCAAATGTACAGATGACACATTGTTTCAGTCGTCATAGAAACTCCCATGTGAGAATATTTGTGAAAGACGTGCTTGTTCTTGTAGCCTTGTTAAAACAAATAAATGAAAGAATTCATTTTAAATGCACATCTTTGATCTTGATCTGCAGTTATTTCAATTATTGGTGTGCTGTGAGCTTTTATCCTTCTCACTTTTAGCCCTTTGTAGTAATTTCTTAACTAGTACTATAGATGGATCGATTTGCATATAATTATGTTGCAAACTCAACATTGGCATCACATTTATGGATTAAAAGCCCATAATTCACTAACATTAGACATGAGGAAGGAGGGCCTAAGTGTATTTACCACGCATAAGCCCAAAGGCAGTGACAAATTATTTTAACAAAAATTCCTGGGGGTTTATCTCCCTCCAGCAGAACAGTATTTATGACACCAAATATGTGGGACTCGTATTAGGGGGCTGTAGTGTTGGAGGAAGATGAAATGCTGACTTCGGTGAAAACTTATCCAGATCAGACGATGCTGTAGGAGAACCCTGAGGAAGCCATGAGTTCAGTCAGACATTCCTCTTGTTTCTCTCTTTCATTGACATGGTAGATCTCGGAGTTCAGAACTGTTAAGTTTGAAGAGCTAAAATGGCTCTATTGAAAATCCAAGACAGGCAGGTGTTTAGCTCAGAACCAAGCCAATGTGTGCATACTTCTCCCTGGACCATGTTTCAGTTACACTACCATGGAGATGACACACATCAGGCTCACAACAGCCTCTAACATAACCGCCCATTGCAGCACAATGTTAACACAAACCAAGACAATTCACTTCCTCAAAATGAATTTCAATGTCAGTGTTTAGAATGTTTCAGGAACAGAACTGTCCAGCCACGTGAATTGGTGTAACACCGGCGTGATGAGTTGTGGAGGGTGACCTTCATGTCTTCACCACTGTATTGTCACTGAATTTGGTTCCTGAGCCAGCACCTTTCCACCTTCATCTTAAATACTCTAGATTTTTCTCACCAGATTCCATGGAATTTATTCCGAACATTGGCATTCCAATTTATCTAGACTTCTATAACCCTAGCAGAGTGAAGTCACAATTACTGCCTTCTGGAAACCTTGTCAAATGGTTTAGCAGCACTGCTTGTTTGTTAACGTTTTGTATGTTAATGGAGAAGATGCTAAAGAAACAGGCATTAAATCTCTGGCGTGGGGGATGTCATGTTCACTGTAATGCGAAGGCTGTTCAGAAGGATGTCCGCATTAGTCGTGCTGAGTTCAGGTAATCACAACCTGTGTGGACAATGTGAAAGTGGTTGGTCCCTAATTATCTTCATGATGATTTCATGGGGGTCCCATCTGCACTTGACTGCTTGTAGAGTTTACAGTCTTCTGTAGCTGCTGGGATTATTGTAAACATGCAGAACAGAATTTCTAGCACTTCAGTGTTTCTGCAATGAGTGTGTGTGTGTGTGTGTGTGGTTTTATCTGGAAAGGAGAGAGCTTCTTTGTGATTGGCTGGATGAGGTCGTTCCACCACTGAGCTGAGAGAATCCACTGTAACATTATTCCAGACTCGTCATTGATCCCCTGAAGACAGAAAACATGTACACGTGTGCAACACACATACACACAAACATATACAGACACATGTACATGTATACATTTATGAGTACAAAAATGATTCCAAACTAGTAAAGTTGACTCTAGACAGCAATCTAGAAACTATATCATTTTTTATAATTAGGTGTATTATGATAATGTCTGTATAGATGTTTGAGTATGTAGTTGATACTTCATGTATTACCTGAAGTCATGAGAAGCCAGCAACTCCATGTAGTACATGAGCTTGCAGATGTAGGTGGAGTCTTGTAGGCATGGAACTACATCACTATTTCTGGGGGGGGGGGGCTGAGTCACAGGTTTGCCACTGTAATATGTGGAGACCAGGCCATCGAGTGACGTGTGAACCCTAAACTAACATTACACAACCTCCAGTGAATGTTTAACTCCAGCTAATGTTTAAGCCACAAACACAACCTTCAGTGACTGTTTTACCAAAAAATTCACAACCTCCATACTTGAATTTTTTTTGTATAAATGTGTGCAGGTGTTTGTGTGTGTGACTATATGCTGTGTGTGCATATGCACATTCTGGGCCAAAAGCTTTGAGTC
>NC_137514.1:77500-97500 GCF_041902795.1 Electrophorus electricus | reverse complement strand
TATGAGGACATCGTGTGTGTGCTTCCAGTGTATGAGGACATCGTGTAGGTGTGTGTGTGTACTTCCAGTGTATGAGGACAGGACATCGTGTATGTGTGCTTCCAGTGAATGAGTACATCGTGTTTGTGTGTGTGTGTACTTCCAGTGTATGAGGACATCGTGTCTGTGTGTGTGTGTGTGTGTGTGTACTTCCAGTGTATGAGGACATCGTGTAGGGGTGTGTGTGTGTGTGTGCTTCCAGTGTATGAGTACATCGTGTAGGTGTGTGTGTGCGCTTCCAGTGTATGAGGACATCGTGTAGGTGTGTGTGTGTACTTCCAGTGTATGAGGACATCGTGTAGGGGTGTGTGTGTGTGTGTGCTTCCAGTGTATGAGTACATCGTGTAGGTGTGTGTGTGCGCTTCCAGTGTATGAGGACATCGTGTAGGTGTGTGTGTGTGTGTGTGTGCTTCCTGTGTATGAGGACATCGTGTAGGTGTGCTTCCTGTGTATGAGGACATCGTGTAGGTGTGCTTCCAGTGTATGAGGACATCGTGTGTGTGTGTGTGTACTTCCAGTGTATGAGGACATCGTGTGTGTGTGTGTGTACTTCCAGTGTATGAGGACATCGTGTAGGGGTGTGTGTGTGTGTGCTTCCAGTGTATGAGGACATCGTGTAGGTGTGTGTGTGTGTGCTTCCAGTGTATGAGGACATCGTGTAGGTGTGTGTGTGTGTGTCTGTGTGTGCTTCCAGTGTATGAGGACATCGTGTAGGTGTGTGTGTGTGTGTGTGTGTGCTTCCAGTGTATGAGGACATCGTGTAGGTGTGTGTGTGTGTGTGTGTGTGTGTGTGTGTGCTTCCAGTGTATGAGGACATCGTGTAGGTGTGTGTGTGTGTGTGCTTCCAGTGTATGAGGACATCGTGTAGGTGTGTGTGTGTGTGTGTGCTTCCAGTGTATGAGGACATCGTGTAGGTGTGTGTGTGTGTGTGTGTGTGTGCTTCCAGTGTATGAGGACATCGTGTAGGTGTGTGTGTGTGTGCTTCCAGTGTATGAGGACATCGTGTAGGTGTGTGTGTGTGTGTGTGTGTGTGTGTGCTTCCAGTGTATGAGGACATCGTGTAGGTGTGTGTGTGTGTGTGTGTGCTTCCAGTGTATGAGGACATCGTGTAGGTGTGTGTGTGTGTGTGTGTGTGCTTCCAGTGTATGAGGACATCGTGTAGGTGTGTGTGTGTGTGTGCTTCCAGTGTATGAGGACATCGTGTAGGTGTGTGTGTGTGTGTGTGTGTGTGTGTGTGTGTGCTTCCAGTGTATGAGGACATCGTGTAGGTGTGTGTGTGTGTGTGTGTGTGTGCTTCCAGTGTATGAGGACATCGTGTATGTGTGTGTGTGTGTGTGTGTGCTTCCAGTGTATGAGGACATCATGTAGGTGTGTGTGTGTATGTGCTTCCAGTGTATGATGACATCATGTAGGTGTGTGTGCGTCCAGTGTATGAGGACATCATGTAGGTGTGTGTGCTTCCAGTGTATGAGGACATCATGTAGGTGTGTGTGTATGTGCATCCAGTGTATGAGGACATCATGTAGGTGTGTGTGCTTCCAGTGTATGAGGACATCATATAAGTCTGTGTGTGTGTGCGCTTCCAGTGTATGACGACAATGTGCGTGCGCGCGCTTCCAGTGTATGACGACATTGTGTGTGTGTGCTTCCAGTGTATGAGGACATCGTGTGTGTGTGTGTGTGCTTCCAGTGTATGAGGACATTGTGTAGGTGTGTGTGTGTGTGTGTGCTTCCAGTGTATGAGGACATCGTGTAGGTGTGTGTGTGTGTGTGTGCTTCCAGTGTATGAGGACATCATGTAGGTGTGTGTGTGTGTGTGTGTGCTTCCAGTGTATGAGGACATCGTGTAGGTGTGTGTGTGTGTGTGTGTGCTTCCAGTGTATGAGGACATCGTGTAGGTGTGTGTGTGTGTGTGTGTGCTTCCAGTGTATGAGGACATCGTGTAGGTGTGTGTGTGTGTGTGTGTGCTTCCAGTGTATGAGGACATCGTGTAGGTGTGTGTGTGTGTGTGTGTGCTTCCAGTGTATGAGGACATCGTGTAGGTGTGTGTGTGTGTGTGTGTGTGCTTCCAGTGTATGAGGACATCGTGTAGGTGTGTGTGTGTGTGTGTGCTTCCAGTGTATGAGGACATCGTGTAGGTGTGTGTGTGTGTGTGTGCTTCCAGTGTATGAGGACATCGTGTAGGTGTGTGTGTGTGTGTGCTTCCAGTGTATGAGGACATCGTGTAGGTGTGTGTGTGTGTGTGCTTCCAGTGTATGAGGACATCGTGTAGGTGTGTGTGTGTGTGTGTGTGTGTGTGTGTGTGCTTCCAGTGTATGAGGACATCGTCTGTGTGTGTGTGTGTGTGTGTGTGTGCTTCCAGTGTATGAGGACATCGTGTAGGTGTGTGTGTGTGTGCTTCCAGTGTATGAGGACATCGTGTAGGTGTGTGTGTGTGTGTGTGTGTGCTTCCAGTGTATGAGGACATCGTGTAGGTGTGTGTGTGTGTGTGTGTGTGTGTGTGCTTCCAGTGTATGAGGACATCGTGTAGGTGTGTGTGTGTGTGTGTGCTTCCAGTGTATGAGGACATCGTGTAGGTGTGTGTGTGTGTGTGTATGTGCTTCCAGTGTATGATGACATCATGTAGGTGTGTGTGCTTCCAGTGTATGAGGACATCATGTAGGTGTGTGTGTATGTGCATCCAGTGCATGAGGACATCATGTAGGTGTGTGTGCTTCCAGTGTATGAGGACATCATGTAAGTCTGTGTGTGTGTGCGCTTCCAGTGTATGACGACAATGTGCGTGCTCGCGCTTCCAGTGTATGACGACATTGTGTGTGTGTGCTTCCAGTGTATGAGGACATCGTGTGTGTGTGTGTGCTTCCCGTGTATGAGGACATCGTGTGTGTGCTTCCAGTGTATGAGGACATCGTGTAGGTGTGTGTGTGTACTTCCAGTGTATGAGGACAGGACATCGTGTATGTGTGCTTCCAGTGAATGAGTACATCGTGTTTGTGTGTGTGTGTACTTCCAGTGTATGAGGACATCGTGTCTGTGTGTGTGTGTGTGTGTGTGTACTTCCAGTGTATGAGGACATCGTGTAGGGGTGTGTGTGTGTGTGTGCTTCCAGTGTATGAGTACATCGTGTAGGTGTGTGTGTGCGCTTCCAGTGTATGAGGACATCGTGTAGGTGTGTGTGTGTGTGTGTGTGCTTCCTGTGTATGAGGACATCGTGTAGGTGTGCTTCCTGTGTATGAGGACATCGTGTGTGTGTGTGTGTACTTCCAGTGTATGAGGACATCGTGTGTGTGTGTGTACTTCCAGTGTATGAGGACATCGTGTAGGGGTGTGTGTGTGTGTGCTTCCAGTGTATGAGGACATCGTGTAGGTGTGTGTGTGTGTGCTTCCAGTGTATGAGGACATCGTGTAGGTGTGTGTGTGTGTGTCTGTGTGTGCTTCCAGTGTATGAGGACATCGTGTAGGTGTGTGTGTGTGTGTGTGTGCTTCCAGTGTATGAGGACATCGTGTAGGTGTGTGTGTGTGTGTGTGTGTGCTTCCAGTGTATGAGGACATCGTGTAGGTGTGTGTGTGTGTGCTTCCAGTGTATGAGGACATCGTGTAGGTGTGTGTGTGTGTGTGTGCTTCCAGTGTATGAGGACATCGTGTAGGTGTGTGTGTGTGTGTGTGTGTGCTTCCAGTGTATGAGGACATCGTGTAGGTGTGTGTGTGTGTGCTTCCAGTGTATGAGGACATCGTGTAGGTGTGTGTATGTGTGCTTCCAGTGTATGAGGACATCGTGTAGGTGTGTGTGCTTCCAGTGTATGAGGACATCGTGTAGGTGTGTGTGTGTGTGCTTCCAGTGTATGAGGACATCGTGTAGGTGTGTGTGTGTGTGTGTGTGTGTGTGTGTGTGTGTGTGCTTCCAGTGTATGAGGACATCGTGTAGGTGTGTGTGTGTGTGTGTGTGTGTGTGTGCTTCCAGTGTATGAGGACATCGTGTAGGTGTGTGTGTGTGTGCTTCCAGTGTATGAGGACATCGTGTAGGTGTGTGTGTGTGTGTGTGTGTGTGCTTCCAGTGTATGAGGACATCGTGTAGGTGTGTGTGTGTGTGTGTGTGCTTCCAGTGTATGAGGACATCGTGTAGGTGTGTGTGTGTGTGTGTGTGCTTCCAGTGTATGAGGACATCGTGTAGGTGTGTGTGTGTGTGTGCTTCCAGTGTATGAGGACATCGTGTAGGTGTGTGTGTGTGTGTGTGCTTCCAGTGTATGAGGACATCGTGTAGGTGTGTGTGTGTGTGTGTGCTTCCAGTGTATGAGGACATCGTGTAGGTGTGTGTGTGTGTGTGTGTGCTTCCAGTGTATGAGGACATCGTGTAGGTGTGTGTGTGTGTGTGTGCTTCCAGTGTATGAGGACATCGTGTAGGTGTGTGTGTGTGTGTGTGTGTGTGCTTCCAGTGTATGAGGACATCGTGTAGGTGTGTGTGTGTGTGTGTGTGCTTCCAGTGTATGAGGACATCGTGTAGGTGTGTGTGTGTGTGTGTGTGCTTCCAGTGTATGAGGACATCGTGTAGGTGTGTGTGTGTGTGTGTGTGCTTCCAGTGTATGAGGACATCGTGTAGGTGTGTGTGTGTGTGTGTGTGCTTCCAGTGTATGAGGACATCGTGTAGGTGTGTGTGTGTGTGCTTCCAGTGTATGAGGACATCGTGTAGGTGTGTGTGTGTGTGCTTCCAGTGTATGAGGACATCGTGTAGGTGTGTGTGTGTGTGTGTGTGTGTGTGTGTGTGTGTGTGCTTCCAGTGTATGAGGACATCGTGTGTGTGTGTGTGCTTCCAGTGTATGAGGACATCGTGTGTGTGTGTGTGCTTCCAGTGTATGAGGACATCGTGTAGGTGTGTGTGTGTGTGTGTGTGTGTGTGTGCTTCCAGTGTATGAGGACATCGTGTAGGTGTGTGTGTGTGCTTCCAGTGTATGAGGACATCGTGTAGGTGTGTGTGTGTGCTTCCAGTGTATGAGGACATCGTGTGTGTGTGTGTGTGTGTGTGCTTCCAGTGTATGAGGACATCGTGTAGGTGTGTGTGTGTGTGTGTGTGTGCTTCCAGTGTATGAGGACATCGTGTAGGTGTGTGGGTGTGTGTGTGTGTGTGTGCTTCCAGTGTATGAGGACATCGTGTAGGTGTGTGTGTGTGTGTGTGTGTGTGTGTGTGTGTGTGTGCTTCCAGTGTATGAGGACATCGTGTAGGTGTGTGTGTGTGTGTGTGTGCTTCCAGTGTATGAGGACATCGTGTAGGTGTGTGTGTGCTTCCAGTGTATGAGGACATCGTGTAGGTGTGTGTGTGTGTGTGTGTGTGTGTGTGTGCTTCCAGTGTATGAGGACATCGTGTAGGTGTGTGTGTGTGTGCTTCCAGTGTATGAGGACATCGTGTAGGTGTGTGTGTGTGTGTGTGCTTCCAGTGTATGAGGACATCGTGTAGGTGGGTGTGTGTGTGTGTGTGTGTGTGTGTGTGTGTGCTTCCAGTGTATGAGGACATCGTGTAGGTGTGTGTGTGTGCTTCCAGTGTATGAGGACATCGTGTAGGTGTGTGTGTGTGTGTGTGTGTGTGTGTGTGTGTGTGTGTGTGTGTGTGCTTCCAGTGTATGAGGACATCGTGTAGGTGTGTGTGTGTGTGCTTCCAGTGTATGAGGACATCGTGTGTGTGTGTGTGTGTGTGTGTGTGTGTGCTTCCAGTGTATGAGGACATCGTGTAGGTGTGTGTGTGTGTGTGTGTGTGCTTCCAGTGTATGAGGACATCGTGTAGGTGTGTGTGTGTGTGCTTCCAGTGTATGAGGACATCGTGTAGGTGTGTGTGTGTGTGTGTGTGCTTCCAGTGTATGAGGACATCGTGTAGGTGTGTGTGTGTGCTTCCAGTGTATGAGGACATCGTGTAGGTGTGTGTGTGTGCTTCCAGTGTATGAGGACATCATGTAGGGGTGTGTGTGTGTGCTTCCAGTGTATGAGTACATCGTGTAGGTGTGTGTGTGTGTGTGTGTGCTTCCTGTGTATGAGGACATCGTGTGTGTGTGTGTGTGTGTGTGTACTTCCAGTGTATGAGGACATCGTGTAGGGGTGTGTGTGTGTGCTTCCAGTGTATGAGGACATCATCTAGGTGTGTGTGCATCCAGAGTATGAGGACATCATGTAGGTGTGTGTGCGTCCAGTGTATGAGGACATCATGTAGGTGTGTGTGTGTGTGTGTGTGCTTCCAGTGTATGAGGACATCGTGTAGGTGTGTGTGTGTGTATGTGCTTCCAGTGTATGATGACATCATGTAGGTGTGTGTGCTTCCAGTGTATGATGACATCATGTAGGTGTGTGTGCTTCCAGTGTATGAGGACATCATGTAGGTGTGTGTGTATGTGCATCCAGTGCATGAGGACATCATGTAGGTGTGTGTGCTTCCAGTGTATGAGGACATCATGTAAGTCTGTGTGTGTGTGCGCTTCCAGTGTATGACGACAATGTGCGTGCGCGCGCTTCCAGTGTATGACGACATTGTGTGTGTGTGCTTCCAGTGTATGAGGACATCGTGTGTGTGTGTGTGTGTGTGTGTGCTTCCAGTGTATGAGGACATCGTGTGGGGGGGTGTGTGTGTGTGCTTCCAGTGTATGAGGACATCGTGTGGGGGGGTGTGTGTGTGTGCTTCCCGTGTATGAGGACATCGTGTGTGTGCTTCCAGTGTATGAGGACATCGTGTGGGTGTTTGTGTGTGTGTGCTTCCCGTGTATGAGGACATCGTGTGTGTGCTTCCAGTGTATGAGGACATCGTGTAGGTGTGTGAGTGTGTGTGTGTGTGTGCTTCCAGTGTATGAGGACATCGTGTAGGTGTGTGTGTGTGTGTGCTTCCAGTGTATGAGGACATCGTGTAGGTGTGTGTGTGTGTGTGTGTGTGTGTGTGCTTCCAGTGTATGAGGACATCGTGTAGGTGTGTGTGTGTGTGTGTGCTTCCAGTGTATGAGGACATCGTGTAGGGGTGTGTGTGTGTGCTTCCAGTGTATGAGGACATCGTGTAGGTGTGTGTGTGTGTGTGCTTCCAGTGTATGAGGACATCCTGTAGGTGTGTGTGTGTGTGTGTGTGTGTGTGTGCTTCCAGTGTATGAGGACATCGTGTAGGTGTGTGTGTGTGTGTGTGTGTGCTTCCAGTGTATGAGGACATCGTGTGTGTGTGTGTGTGTGTGTACTTCCAGTGTATGAGGACATCATGTAGGTGTGCTTCCAGTGTATGAGTACTTTGTGTGTGTGTGTACTTCCAGTGTATGAGGACATCGTGTAGGGGTGTGTGTGTGTGCTTCCAGTGTATGAGTACATCGTGTAGGTGTGTGTGTGCGCTTCCAGTGTATGAGGACATCGTGTAGGTGTGTGTGTGTGTGTGTGTGCTTCCAGTGTATGAGGACATCGTGTAGGTGTGTGTGTGTGTGTGTGTGTGTGTGTGCGCTTCCAGTGTATGAGGACATCGTGTAGGTGTGTGTGTGTGTGCTTCCAGTGTATGAGGACATCGTGTAGGTGTGTGTGTGTGTGTGTGCGCTTCCAGTGTATGAGGACATCGTGTAGGTGTGTGTGTGTGCTTCCAGTGTATGAGGACATCGTGTAGGTGTGTGTGTGTGTGTGTGTGTGTGTGTGTGTGTGTGTGTGTGTGCTTCCAGTGTATGAGGACATCGTGTAGGTGTAGGTGTGTGTGTGTGTGTGCTTCCAGTGTATGAGGACATCGTGTAGGTGTGTGTGTGTGTGTGTGTGTGTGTGTGTGCTTCCAGTGTATGAGGACATCGTGTGTGTGTGTGTGTGTGTGTGTGTTTGTGTGTGTGTGCTTCCAGTGTATGAGGACATCGTGTAGGTGTGTGTGTGTGTGTGTGCTTCCAGTGTATGAGGACATCGTGTAGGTGTGTGTGTGTGTGTCTGTGTGTGCTTCCAGTGTATGAGGACATCGTGTAGGTGTGTGTGTGTGTGTGTGTGTGCTTCCAGTGTATGAGGACATCGTGTAGGTGTGTGTGTGTGTGTGTGTGTGCTTCCAGTGTATGAGGACATCGTGTAGGTGTGTGTGTGTGTGTGTGTGCTTCCAGTGTATGAGGACATCGTGTAGGTGTGTGTGTGTGTGTGCTTCCAGTGTATGAGGACATCGTGTAGGTGTGTGTGTGTGTGTGTGTGTGTGTGTGTGCTTCCAGTGTATGAGGACATCGTGTAGGTGTGTGTGTGTGTGTGTGTGTGTGCTTCCAGTGTATGAGGACATCGTGTATGTGTGTGTGTGTGTGTGTGTGCTTCCAGTGTATGAGGACATCATGTAGGTGTGTGTGTGTATGTGCTTCCAGTGTATGATGACATCATGTAGGTGTGTGTGCGTCCAGTGTATGAGGACATCATGTAGGTGTGTGTGCTTCCAGTGTATGAGGACATCATATAAGTCTGTGTGTGTGTGCGCTTCCAGTGTATGACGACAATGTGCGTGCGCGCGCTTCCAGTGTATGACGACATTGTGTGTGTGTGCTTCCAGTGTTTGAGGACATCGTGTGTGTGTGTGTGTGCTTCCAGTGTATGAGGACATTGTGTAGGTGTGTGTGTGTGTGTGTGCTTCCAGTGTATGAGGACATCGTGTAGGTGTGTGTGTGTGTGTGTGCTTCCAGTGTATGAGGACATCGTGTAGGTGTGTGTGTGTGTGTGTGTGTGCTTCCAGTGTATGAGGACATCGTGTAGGTGTGTGGGTGTGTGTGTGTGTGTGTGCTTCCAGTGTATGAGGACATCGTGTAGGTGTGTGTGTGTGTGTGTGTGTGTGTGTGTGTGTGTGTGTGCTTCCAGTGTATGAGGACATCGTGTAGGTGTGTGTGTGTGTGTGTGTGCTTCCAGTGTATGAGGACATCGTGTAGGTGTGTGTGTGCTTCCAGTGTATGAGGACATCGTGTAGGTGTGTGTGTGTGTGTGTGTGTGTGTGTGTGCTTCCAGTGTATGAGGACATCGTGTAGGTGTGTGTGTGTGTGCTTCCAGTGTATGAGGACATCGTGTAGGTGTGTGTGTGTGTGTGTGCTTCCAGTGTATGAGGACATCGTGTAGGTGGGTGTGTGTGTGTGTGTGTGTGTGTGTGTGTGTGCTTCCAGTGTATGAGGACATCGTGTAGGTGTGTGTGTGTGCTTCCAGTGTATGAGGACATCGTGTAGGTGTGTGTGTGTGTGTGTGTGTGTGTGTGTGTGTGTGTGTGTGTGTGTGTGTGTGCTTCCAGTGTATGAGGACATCGTGTAGGTGTGTGTGTGTGTGCTTCCAGTGTATGAGGACATCGTGTGTGTGTGTGTGTGTGTGTGTGTGTGTGCTTCCAGTGTATGAGGACATCGTGTAGGTGTGTGTGTGTGTGTGTGTGTGCTTCCAGTGTATGAGGACATCGTGTAGGTGTGTGTGTGTGTGCTTCCAGTGTATGAGGACATCGTGTAGGTGTGTGTGTGTGTGTGTGTGCTTCCAGTGTATGAGGACATCGTGTAGGTGTGTGTGTGTGCTTCCAGTGTATGAGGACATCGTGTAGGTGTGTGTGTGTGCTTCCAGTGTATGAGGACATCATGTAGGGGTGTGTGTGTGTGCTTCCAGTGTATGAGTACATCGTGTAGGTGTGTGTGTGTGTGTGTGTGCTTCCTGTGTATGAGGACATCGTGTGTGTGTGTGTGTGTGTGTGTACTTCCAGTGTATGAGGACATCGTGTAGGGGTGTGTGTGTGTGCTTCCAGTGTATGAGGACATCATCTAGGTGTGTGTGCATCCAGAGTATGAGGACATCATGTAGGTGTGTGTGCGTCCAGTGTATGAGGACATCATGTAGGTGTGTGTGTGTGTGTGTGTGCTTCCAGTGTATGAGGACATCGTGTAGGTGTGTGTGTGTGTATGTGCTTCCAGTGTATGATGACATCATGTAGGTGTGTGTGCTTCCAGTGTATGATGACATCATGTAGGTGTGTGTGCTTCCAGTGTATGAGGACATCATGTAGGTGTGTGTGTATGTGCATCCAGTGCATGAGGACATCATGTAGGTGTGTGTGCTTCCAGTGTATGAGGACATCATGTAAGTCTGTGTGTGTGTGCGCTTCCAGTGTATGACGACAATGTGCGTGCGCGCGCTTCCAGTGTATGACGACATTGTGTGTGTGTGCTTCCAGTGTATGAGGACATCGTGTGTGTGTGTGTGTGTGTGTGTGCTTCCAGTGTATGAGGACATCGTGTGGGGGGGTGTGTGTGTGTGCTTCCAGTGTATGAGGACATCGTGTGGGGGGGTGTGTGTGTGTGCTTCCCGTGTATGAGGACATCGTGTGTGTGCTTCCAGTGTATGAGGACATCGTGTGGGTGTTTGTGTGTGTGTGCTTCCCGTGTATGAGGACATCGTGTGTGTGCTTCCAGTGTATGAGGACATCGTGTAGGTGTGTGAGTGTGTGTGTGTGTGTGTGCTTCCAGTGTATGAGGACATCGTGTAGGTGTGTGTGTGTGTGTGCTTCCAGTGTATGAGGACATCGTGTAGGTGTGTGTGTGTGTGTGTGTGTGTGTGTGCTTCCAGTGTATGAGGACATCGTGTAGGTGTGTGTGTGTGTGTGTGCTTCCAGTGTATGAGGACATCGTGTAGGGGTGTGTGTGTGTGCTTCCAGTGTATGAGGACATCGTGTAGGTGTGTGTGTGTGTGTGCTTCCAGTGTATGAGGACATCCTGTAGGTGTGTGTGTGTGTGTGTGTGTGTGTGCTTCCAGTGTATGAGGACATCGTGTAGGTGTGTGTGTGTGTGTGTGTGTGCTTCCAGTGTATGAGGACATCGTGTGTGTGTGTGTGTGTGTGTACTTCCAGTGTATGAGGACATCATGTAGGTGTGCTTCCAGTGTATGAGTACTTTGTGTGTGTGTGTACTTCCAGTGTATGAGGACATCGTGTAGGGGTGTGTGTGTGTGCTTCCAGTGTATGAGTACATCGTGTAGGTGTGTGTGTGCGCTTCCAGTGTATGAGGACATCGTGTAGGTGTGTGTGTGTGTGTGTGTGCTTCCAGTGTATGAGGACATCGTGTAGGTGTGTGTGTGTGTGTGTGTGTGTGTGTGCGCTTCCAGTGTATGAGGACATCGTGTAGGTGTGTGTGTGTGTGCTTCCAGTGTATGAGGACATCGTGTAGGTGTGTGTGTGTGTGTGTGCGCTTCCAGTGTATGAGGACATCGTGTAGGTGTGTGTGTGTGCTTCCAGTGTATGAGGACATCGTGTAGGTGTGTGTGTGTGTGTGTGTGTGTGTGTGTGTGTGTGTGTGTGCTTCCAGTGTATGAGGACATCGTGTAGGTGTAGGTGTGTGTGTGTGTGTGCTTCCAGTGTATGAGGACATCGTGTAGGTGTGTGTGTGTGTGTGTGTGTGTGTGTGTGTGCTTCCAGTGTATGAGGACATCGTGTGTGTGTGTGTGTGTGTGTGTGTGTTTGTGTGTGTGTGCTTCCAGTGTATGAGGACATCGTGTAGGTGTGTGTGTGTGTGTGTGCTTCCAGTGTATGAGGACATCGTGTAGGTGTGTGTGTGTGTGTCTGTGTGTGCTTCCAGTGTATGAGGACATCGTGTAGGTGTGTGTGTGTGTGTGTGTGCTTCCAGTGTATGAGGACATCGTGTAGGTGTGTGTGTGTGTGTGTGTGTGCTTCCAGTGTATGAGGACATCGTGTAGGTGTGTGTGTGTGTGTGTGTGTGCTTCCAGTGTATGAGGACATCGTGTAGGTGTGTGTGTGTGTGTGCTTCCAGTGTATGAGGACATCGTGTAGGTGTGTGTGTGTGTGTGTGTGTGTGTGTGTGCTTCCAGTGTATGAGGACATCGTGTAGGTGTGTGTGTGTGTGTGTGTGTGTGCTTCCAGTGTATGAGGACATCGTGTATGTGTGTGTGTGTGTGTGTGTGCTTCCAGTGTATGAGGACATCATGTAGGTGTGTGTGTGTATGTGCTTCCAGTGTATGATGACATCATGTAGGTGTGTGTGCGTCCAGTGTATGAGGACATCATGTAGGTGTGTGTGCTTCCAGTGTATGAGGACATCATGTAGGTGTGTGTGTATGTGCATCCAGTGTATGAGGACATCATGTAGGTGTGTGTGCTTCCAGTGTATGAGGACATCATATAAGTCTGTGTGTGTGTGCGCTTCCAGTGTATGACGACAATGTGCGTGCGCGCGCTTCCAGTGTATGACGACATTGTGTGTGTGTGCTTCCAGTGTTTGAGGACATCGTGTGTGTGTGTGTGTGCTTCCAGTGTATGAGGACATTGTGTAGGTGTGTGTGTGTGTGTGTGCTTCCAGTGTATGAGGACATCGTGTAGGTGTGTGTGTGTGTGTGTGCTTCCAGTGTATGAGGACATCATGTAGGTGTGTGTGTGTGTGTGTGCTTCCAGTGTATGAGGACATCGTGTAGGTGTGTGTGTGTGTGTGTGTGCTTCCAGTGTATGAGGACATCATGTAGGTGTGTGTGTGTGTGTGTGCTTCCAGTGTATGAGGACAACGTGTAGGTGTGTGTGTGTGTGTGTGTGCTTCCAGTGTATGAGGACATCGTGTAGGTGTGTGTGTGTGTGTGTGTGCTTCCAGTGTATGAGGACATCGTGTAGGTGTGTGTGTGTGTGTGTGCTTCCAGTGTATGAGGACATCGTGTAGGTGTGTGTGTGTGTGTGTGCTTCCAGTGTATGAGGACATCGTGTAGGTGTGTGTGTGTGTGTGTGCTTCCAGTGTATGAGGACATCGTGTAGGTGTGTGTGTGTGTGTGCTTCCAGTGTATGAGGACATCGTGTAGGTGTGTGTGTGTGTGTGCTTCCAGTGTATGAGGACATCGTGTAGGTGTGTGTGTGTGTGTGTGTGTGTGTGTGTGCTTCCAGTGTATGAGGACATCGTCTGTGTGTGTGTGTGTGTGTGTGTGCTTCCAGTGTATGAGGACATCGTGTAGGTGTGTGTGTGTGTGCTTCCAGTGTATGAGGACATCGTGTAGGTGTGTGTGTGTGTGTGTGTGTGTGCTTCCAGTGTATGAGGACATCGTGTAGGTGTGTGTGTGTGTGTGTGTGTGTGTGCTTCCAGTGTATGAGGACATCGTGTAGGTGTGTGTGTGTGTGTGTGCTTCCAGTGTATGAGGACATCGTGTAGGTGTGTGTGTGTGTGTGTATGTGCTTCCAGTGTATGATGACATCATGTAGGTGTGTGTGCTTCCAGTGTATGAGGACATCATGTAGGTGTGTGTGTATGTGCATCCAGTGCATGAGGACATCATGTAGGTGTGTGTGCTTCCAGTGTATGAGGACATCATGTAAGTCTGTGTGTGTGTGCGCTTCCAGTGTATGACGACAATGTGCGTGCTCGCGCTTCCAGTGTATGACGACATTGTGTGTGTGTGCTTCCAGTGTATGAGGACATCGTGTGTGTGTGTGTGCTTCCCGTGTATGAGGACATCGTGTGTGTGCTTCCAGTGTATGAGGACATCGTGTAGGTGTGTGTGTGTACTTCCAGTGTATGAGGACAGGACATCGTGTATGTGTGCTTCCAGTGAATGAGTACATCGTGTTTGTGTGTGTGTGTACTTCCAGTGTATGAGGACATCGTGTCTGTGTGTGTGTGTGTGTGTGTGTACTTCCAGTGTATGAGGACATCGTGTAGGGGTGTGTGTGTGTGTGTGCTTCCAGTGTATGAGTACATCGTGTAGGTGTGTGTGTGCGCTTCCAGTGTATGAGGACATCGTGTAGGTGTGTGTGTGTGTGTGTGTGCTTCCTGTGTATGAGGACATCGTGTAGGTGTGCTTCCTGTGTATGAGGACATCGTGTAGGTGTGCTTCCAGTGTATGAGGACATCGTGTGTGTGTGTGTACTTCCAGTGTATGAGGACATCGTGTGTGTGTGTGTACTTCCAGTGTATGAGGACATCGTGTGTGTGTGTGTACTTCCAGTGTATGAGGACATCGTGTGTGTGTGTGTACTTCCAGTGTATGAGGACATCGTGTAGGGGTGTGTGTGTGTGTGCTTCCAGTGTATGAGGACATCGTGTAGGTGTGTGTGTGTGTGCTTCCAGTGTATGAGGACATCGTGTAGGTGTGTGTGTGTGTGTGTGTGTGTGTGTGCTTCCAGTGTATGAGGACATCGTGTAGGTGTGTGTGTGTGTGTGTGTGCTTCCAGTGTATGAGGACATCGTGTAGGTGTGTGTGTGTGTGTGCTTCCAGTGTATGAGGACATCGTGTAGGTGTGTGTGTGTGTGTGTGCTTCCAGTGTATGAGGACATCGTGTAGGTGTGTGTGTGTGTGTGTGCTTCCAGTGTATGAGGACATCGTGTAGGTGTGTGTGTGTGTGTGTGCTTCCAGTGTATGAGGACATCGTGTAGGTGTGTGTGTGTGTGCTTCCAGTGTATGAGGACATCGTGTAGGTGTGTGTGTGTGTGTGTGTGCTTCCAGTGTATGAGGACATCGTGTAGGTGTGTGTGTGTGTGTGTGCTTCCAGTGTATGAGGACATCGTGTAGGTGTGTGTGTGTGTGTGTGTGTGCTTCCAGTGTATGAGGACATCGTGTAGGTGTGTGTGTGTGTGAGTGTGCTTCCAGTGTATGAGGACATCGTGTAGGTGTGTGTGTGTGTGTGTGTGCTTCCAGTGTATGAGGACATCGTGTAGGTGTGTGTGTGTGTGTGTGTGCTTCCAGTGTATGAGGACATCGTGTAGGTGTGTGTGTGTGTGCTTCCAGTGTATGAGGACATCGTGTAGGTGTGTGTGTGTGTGCTTCCAGTGTATGAGGACATCGTGTAGGTGTGTGTGTGTGTGTGTGTGTGTGTGTGTGTGTGTGTGTGCTTCCAGTGTATGAGGACATCGTGTGGGGGTGTGTGTGTGTGTGTGCTTCCAGTGTATGAGGACATCGTGTAGGTGTGTGTGTGTGTGTGTGTGTGTGTGTGTGCTTCCAGTGTATGAGGACATCGTGTAGGTGTGTGTGTGTGTGTGTGTGCTTCCAGTGTATGAGGACATCGTGTAGGTGTGTGTGTGTGTGCTTCCAGTGTATGAGGACATCGTGTGTGTGTGTGTGTGTGTGTGTGTGTGTGTGTGCTTCCAGTGTATGAGGACATCGTGTAGGTGTGTGTGTGTGTGTGTGTGCTTCCAGTGTATGAGGACATCGTGTAGGTGTGTGTGTGTGTGTGTGTGTGCTTCCAGTGTATGAGGACATCGTGTAGGTGTGTGTGTGTGTGTGTGTGCTTCCAGTGTATGAGGACATCGTGTAGGTGTGTGTGTGTGTGCTTCCAGTGTATGAGGACATCGTGTAGGTGTGTGTGTGTGTGTGTGTGTGTGTGTGCTTCCAGTGTATGAGGACATCGTGTAGGTGTGTGTGTGTGTGCTTCCAGTGTATGAGGACATCGTGTAGGTGTGTGTGTGTGTGTGTGTGTGTGTGTGCTTCCAGTGTATGAGGACATCGTGTAGGTGTGTGTGTGTGTGTGTGTGCTTCCAGTGTATGAGGACATCGTGTAGGTGTGTGTGTGTGTGTGCTTCCAGTGTATGAGGACATCGTGTAGGTGTGTGTGTGTGTGTGTGCTTCCAGTGTATGAGGACATCGTGTAGGTGTGTGTGTGTGTGTGTGCTTCCAGTGTATGAGGACATCGTGTAGGTGTGTGTGTGTGTGTGTGCTTCCAGTGTATGAGGACATCGTGTAGGTGTGTGTGTGTGTGCTTCCAGTGTATGAGGACATCGTGTAGGTGTGTGTGTGTGTGTGTGTGCTTCCAGTGTATGAGGACATCGTGTAGGTGTGTGTGTGTGTGTGTGCTTCCAGTGTATGAGGACATCGTGTAGGTGTGTGTGTGTGTGTGTGTGTGCTTCCAGTGTATGAGGACATCGTGTAGGTGTGTGTGTGTGTGAGTGTGCTTCCAGTGTATGAGGACATCGTGTAGGTGTGTGTGTGCTTCCAGTGTATGAGGACATCGTGTAGGTGTGTGTGTGTGTGTGTGTGCTTCCAGTGTATGAGGACATCGTGTAGGTGTGTGTGTGTGTGCTTCCAGTGTATGAGGACATCGTGTAGGTGTGTGTGTGTGTGCTTCCAGTGTATGAGGACATCGTGTAGGTGTGTGTGTGTGTGTGTGTGTGTGTGTGTGTGTGTGTGTGCTTCCAGTGTATGAGGACATCGTGTGTGTGTGTGTGTGTGTGCTTCCAGTGTATGAGGACATCGTGTAGGTGTGTGTGTGTGTGTGTGTGTGTGTGTGTGCTTCCAGTGTATGAGGACATCGTGTAGGTGTGTGTGTGTGTGTGTGTGCTTCCAGTGTATGAGGACATCGTGTAGGTGTGTGTGTGTGTGCTTCCAGTGTATGAGGACATCGTGTGTGTGTGTGTGTGTGTGTGTGTGTGTGTGTGCTTCCAGTGTATGAGGACATCGTGTAGGTGTGTGTGTGTGTGTGTGTGCTTCCAGTGTATGAGGACATCGTGTAGGTGTGTGTGTGTGTGTGTGTGTGCTTCCAGTGTATGAGGACATCGTGTAGGTGTGTGTGTGTGTGTGTGTGCTTCCAGTGTATGAGGACATCGTGTAGGTGTGTGTGTGTGTGTGCTTCCAGTGTATGAGGACATCGTGTAGGTGTGTGTGTGTGTGTGTGTGTGTGTGTGCTTCCAGTGTATGAGGACATCGTGTAGGTGTGTGTGTGTGTGCTTCCAGTGTATGAGGACATCGTGTAGGTGTGTGTGTGTGTGTGTGTGTGTGCTTCCAGTGTATGAGGACATCGTGTAGGTGTGTGTGTGTGTGCTTCCAGTGTATGAGGACATCGTGTAGGTGTGTGTGTGTGCTTCCAGTGTATGAGGACATCGTGTAGGTGTGTGTGTGTGCTTCCAGTGTATGAGGACATCGTGTAGGTGTGTGTGTGTGCTTCCAGTGTATGAGGACATCGTGTAGGTGTGTGTGTGTGCTTCCAGTGTATGAGGACATCATGTAGGGGTGTGTGTGTGTGCTTCCAGTGTATGAGTACATCGTGTAGGTGTGTGTGTGTGTGTGTGTGCTTCCTGTGTATGAGGACATCGTGTGTGTGTGTGTGTGTGTGTACTTCCAGTGTATGAGGACATCGTGTAGGGGTGTGTGTGTGTGCTTCCAGTGTATGAGGACATCATCTAGGTGTGTGTGCATCCAGAGTATGAGGACATCATGTAGGTGTGTGTGCGTCCAGTGTATGAGGACATCATGTAGGTGTGTGTGTGTGTGTGTGTGCTTCCAGTGTATGAGGACATCGTGTAGGTGTGTGTGTGTGTGTGTGTGTGTATGTGCTTCCAGTGTATGATGACATCATGTAGGTGTGTGTGCTTCCAGTGTATGATGACATCATGTAGGTGTGTGTGCTTCCAGTGTATGAGGACATCATGTAGGTGTGTGTGTATGTGCATCCAGTGCATGAGGACATCATGTAGGTGTGTGTGCTTCCAGTGTATGAGGACATCATGTAAGTCTGTGTGTGTGTGCGCTTCCAGTGTATGACGACAATGTGCGTGCGCGCGCTTCCAGTGTATGACGACATTGTGTGTGTGTGCTTCCAGTGTATGAGGACATCGTGTGTGTGTGTGTGTGTGTGTGTGCTTCCAGTGTATGAGGACATCGTGTGGGGGGGTGTGTGTGTGTGCTTCCAGTGTATGAGGACATCGTGTGGGGGGGGGTGTGTGTGTGCTTCCCGTGTATGAGGACATCGTGTGTGTGCTTCCAGTGTATGAGGACATCGTGTAGGTGTGTGAGTGTGTGTGTGTGTGTGCTTCCAGTGTATGAGGACATCGTGTAGGTGTGTGTGTGTGTGTGCTTCCAGTGTATGAGGACATCGTGTAGGTGTGTGTGTGTGTGTGTGTGTGTGTGTGCTTCCAGTGTATGAGGACATCGTGTAGGTGTGTGTGTGTGTGTGTGCTTCCAGTGTATGAGGACATCGTGTAGGGGTGTGTGTGTGTGCTTCCAGTGTATGAGGACATCGTGTAGGTGTGTGTGTGTGTGTGCTTCCAGTGTATGAGGACATCCTGTAGGTGTGTGTGTGTGTGTGTGTGTGTGTGCTTCCAGTGTATGAGGACATCGTGTAGGTGTGTGTGTGTGTGTGTGTGTGCTTCCAGTGTATGAGGACATCGTGTGTGTGTGTGTGTGTGTGTGTACTTCCAGTGTATGAGGACATCGTGTAGGTGTGCTTCCAGTGTATGAGTACTTTGTGTGTGTGTGTACTTCCAGTGTATGAGGACATCGTGTAGGGGTGTGTGTGTGTGCTTCCAGTGTATGAGTACATCGTGTAGGTGTGTGTGTGCGCTTCCAGTGTATGAGGACATCGTGTAGGTGTGTGTGTGTGTGTGTGTGCTTCCAGTGTATGAGGACATCGTGTAGGTGTGTGTGTGTGTGTGTGTGTGTGTGTGCGCTTCCAGTGTATGAGGACATCGTGTAGGTGTGTGTGTGTGTGCTTCCAGTGTATGAGGACATCGTGTAGGTGTGTGTGTGTGTGTGTGCGCTTCCAGTGTATGAGGACATCGTGTAGGTGTGTGTGTGTGCTTCCAGTGTATGAGGACATCGTGTAGGTGTGTGTGTGTGTGTGTGTGTGTGTGTGTGTGTGTGTGTGTGCTTCCAGTGTATGAGGACATCGTGTAGGTGTAGGTGTGTGTGTGTGTGTGCTTCCAGTGTATGAGGACATCGTGTAGGTGTGTGTGTGTGTGTGTGTGTGTGTGTGTGCTTCCAGTGTATGAGGACATCGTGTGTGTGTGTGTGTGTGTGTGTGTTTGTGTGTGTGTGCTTCCAGTGTATGAGGACATCGTGTAGGTGTGTGTGTGTGTGTGTGCTTCCAGTGTATGAGGACATCGTGTAGGTGTGTGTGTGTGTGTCTGTGTGTGCTTCCAGTGTATGAGGACATCGTGTAGGTGTGTGTGTGTGTGTGTGTGCTTCCAGTGTATGAGGACATCGTGTAGGTGTGTGTGTGTGTGTGTGTGTGTGCTTCCAGTGTATGAGGACATCGTGTAGGTGTGTGTGTGTGTGTGTGTGCTTCCAGTGTATGAGGACATCGTGTAGGTGTGTGTGTGTGTGTGCTTCCAGTGTATGAGGACATCGTGTAGGTGTGTGTGTGTGTGTGTGTGTGTGTGTGTGTGCTTCCAGTGTATGAGGACATCGTGTAGGTGTGTGTGTGTGTGTGTGTGTGTGCTTCCAGTGTATGAGGACATCGTGTATGTGTGTGTGTGTGTGTGTGTGTGTGCTTCCAGTGTATGAGGACATCATGTAGGTGTGTGTGTGTATGTGCTTCCAGTGTATGATGACATCATGTAGGTGTGTGTGCGTCCAGTGTATGAGGACATCATGTAGGTGTGTGTGCTTCCAGTGTATGAGGACATCATGTAGGTGTGTGTGTATGTGCATCCAGTGTATGAGGACATCATGTAGGTGTGTGTGCTTCCAGTGTATGAGGACATCATATAAGTCTGTGTGTGTGCGCGCTTCCAGTGTATGACGACAATGTGCGTGCGCGCGCTTCCAGTGTATGACGACATTGTGTGTGTGTGCTTCCAGTGTATGAGGACATCGTGTGTGTGTGTGTGTGCTTCCAGTGTATGAGGACATCGTGTAGGTGTGTGTGTGTGTGTGTGCTTCCAGTGTATGAGGACATCGTGTAGGTGTGTGTGTGTGTGTGTGCTTCCAGTGTATGAGGACATCATGTAGGTGTGTGTGTGTGTGTGTGTGCTTCCAGTGTATGAGGACATCGTGTAGGTGTGTGTGTGTGTGTGTGTGCTTCCAGTGTATGAGGACATCATGTAGGTGTGTGTGTGTGTGTGTGCTTCCAGTGTATGAGGACATCGTGTAGGTGTGTGTGTGTGTGTGTGTGCTTCCAGTGTATGAGGACATCGTGTAGGTGTGTGTGTGTGTGTGTGTGCTTCCAGTGTATGAGGACATCGTGTAGGTGTGTGTGTGTGTGTGTGCTTCCAGTGTATGAGGACATCGTGTAGGTGTGTGTGTGTGTGTGTGCTTCCAGTGTATGAGGACATCGTGTAGGTGTGTGTGTGTGTGTGTGCTTCCAGTGT